>NC_089580.1:113768263-114068263 GCF_019320115.1 Miscanthus floridulus | reverse complement strand
GGTTATTGCATTGGGTAGTATGATGCTAGTGCTCAACTACAACCATGATCTTGTAGCTTGACTACTGGATTATGCAATAAACACTAAAAGATGTTTTTTTGCAACATGAAACAAGGGGACTGGAGCATTGGGCTGTTTTTATGGTGCTCTAGATTGCTCTCCCTAACGACTTATCTGTAAGTGATCATCCGGGACTTACAGTACAGCTATGAGGGCTACATGGCTCTGACTTTAGCTCAGTGTGAGGACCTTTTCTAGCTTGTTAGTGGTTACCTTTATGGCGCAAGAGGAGCTTCAATAGGTATGATCTCGGCCTGCCAAGAGGGTGCACTTTGGTTTTTTGGTATTTTGTTAGTCACTCCTTGGAGGGGGGTTCATGCTTATTAAGAGGGTGCCCCGCGCCGCCACCGGCGGCGCCCGCCCCCGGAGCGTCCCGCCCCCAGCGCCGCTCGACCTCGGCGCCCCGCCCCGCCCACGGCGGCGCCCGCCCCCGGCGCTTGTCGCCCCCAGCGCTGCCCGCCCTCGGTGCCCCGCCCCGCCACCGGCGCCTCCCGCCCCCGAAGCCCCGCCCCGCCCCCGGGGCGTCCCGCCACCGGTGCCGCCCGCCCCGGTAAGATTTTCTAAATGCACATGTACGGTGTTTTCCTTTCCCATCTTTCTCATGCTGCTGGGGGTTGTCTGAATAGTTTTTTTGTTAAAAAAAATTAATGTAGCTAGTACGGCACAACAAGAAGGGTTTAGTTTTTTTACTGTGCTGATTGCTTAAGGTAGAAACATCTTGAAACTTGCCGGTGGGGAGGGCCGAGGGCGAGGGCCACATTGTTCTTTGTTCACCCATACTGTATGCTTCTGATGGTCCTAGCTAGCTATATGACCATGACTTATGAATTTTCCCTTTCCAACATACACAAAGCACACGATGAGAGAGAGAGATTGGACCTCAATTTGACCCAGGAGGAATCTGATATGTATCGTCACCTGTATGTATATATTACCCATCTATCTACTGTGGACCGGATCGGAGCGAGGAAACACATGCACTCAGATCCGCGACGACTGATCTACCGTATCTTTCTTTTTCTAGCCTGCCCTAATACTAGTCACAAGCTGCTGCTGGCTCTGTACATATATAATCAATCGATCCATGTTATGTTGTGCATATTTTTTTGTTCTAACCTTGCCAAACGGGGAAACAATCTGGTGAAGAGCAGTTATTCTATCACCCAATCTCTCCTTCCTCACCTGCAACAAACCATAAGTGGTCACAGTCATAAGTAAGTTAATAAGTGAATAGGATGCATGTAATTATTCCTAACAATGGTATAAGCTATCACTATTATTATATCATATGTCAATTTCTCAGTGTACTTGCTGCACGAATTTCCAGAATCTGAGAGAGAGAGAGAGAGAGAGAGAGAGAGAGAGATGCACACAAAAGATAGGCCGAGTTGAGGTTATGGAAAGCAGTGAGATGAAGAAGAAACCTTTAGAGTAGATTGTGCTGAAGAGGAGGCCTGAACCCTAGGCTTCTTGTTGGCTGAACCTGTTTCAGTGCTGTTGCACTAGTGGCAGAGAAAGACAAAGAAACAAAGCAAGAACAATCATGATCCCATTTCAACCTGTCCCATGAAAACAACACACTAAACCTGTCCCATGAAGAGGTTGTACATAAAGTGAATTATTCATTCCTAGTGGTTCTACCTCTCAATACTGGCAAGCTATGGATCATGTACCAGGACCATATAAATAAAACAGTTGGTCAAGAAATGTGCTCAATCTGTATAAGGAAGATTGTAATTCTAACTACAGTATTAAGTCAAACCATCTTCACTTTGACCAAACCTAGAATTGCATTTTTCCCAAAACTATAAAGAAGCACACCAATATTCTGATATCAATAGGCACCCTTAATGAGATTTATCATGGAATATATTTGCACAGTATACCTATTTGAAATCGTAAATGTGTATACTGTTTACTTTAACCAAACCTATAATTGCTTTTTTTTTTTGGGTGTGTGTGTGGGTGCTGGTGTTTTTTTTTTTGGGGGTGGGGGGGTGGGGGGGTAGTAAATAGGTAGTAACAAAAGGAGGTAGCCCTTTCAATGGGTGCATGCCGTAACACTCTGACCAAGAGATTATGAAACAGCGTGCACGAAAATACAACCTCTCACCTTGGTTCACTAAAGTGGATTTGCATATGACATGGAAACATGCATGTCTGTACTACTAGCAAATAAAGCATCTTTTCATGAAAAGAAGAATAGTACTATTGCCTTCAGTTTGTTTCAGTTAATGGAAGATAGAATGAACCCTCACCAAGAGATCTTATTGACAGCATAGCCCCGCCCCATTGAAGAGGTTATACGCACCAAAGCAGCCAACCACTTTTTCTTTTCTTCTAGTATCTACTAACCTTAGTTTCATTTCTCACCACTGACCAAGGTGGATAGATTCATGAACCGGACCATCCTCACCTTAGTTTCATTTCTCTCCTTTCTCTCTTTTTTTTAGGGTTTATTATGGGGAGAAAATGGAGAAGTGAGTGCTGGGAATGGGAGTGCTGCGAGGTGGACGCCGGTGCCGCTGCCTCGCTGAGCAGAAGCTGCTCGCCACCGCCGCGTCCTCCTTTCCCCGAATTCTCTCTTGTTCGGGAGGTTTTGGGGGGAGGAATGTCTGGGACTCTGGGGGTTGCAAGCAGCAAGCCTGATGCGTAACGCGAAGGTCCAGCTAGGGTCAGTCCATTGCACGCAAATGAATTCGTTAGAAATCTTCTCCTAGACTCCTACAATTCACCTCCCTCCATTTCAAACCAAAGCATATTTGTGACAAAACATTTCTTCAGCGAATTGAACTTTGAATAGACCGAAGGACCCGGTTGGTGGGACCCGCGCCGCGTTGCCGATGAGAGAGAGAGGGGAGGACGCCAGGACGGGAGGTGCAACTCATTTTCAACGCCTCGGGCTGCCCGCCCGCCCCGTCTGCGTCTTTTGTTGTTTCCGGAGGTGGGCCTGGGACGGCCGGGCCTCGCGCCCCATCCGTTGACCTACTGAGGACACCGAGCCGTGCGATGCTAGAGAGCAGCCGTGAGCACAAAAGTCTTGCTTACAACCCACGTCTGTCTAATATGTCCCCCTGTTTCCCAGGGATTGCTGTGCCTGTGAGCTCAAGCAACACCTCCTAAAAAAACTATACTACTCCAGTAGTCATTAGTCAACCGAATCTGCATACGGTGACTACAACAATGGCTGAATGATCGTGGTTGCAAGGCAAGTATTGTTGCTAGTGGAGCAGCACTTTGTTTTTTTTTTTTTGGCGTGTAAAAGCAGCCCAACTAGGAGCATTTTATGCCAACCAAGTTCGTGCTGTGTGTATGAATGTACTATGATCCGTGGACGCGTGGTTGTTTTTTTAAAAAAAATGCGTAGTTGTCACGGTCCGTCGTCCCGTCTCCACCTTTTGTTTAATCCTAGTATAGTACTACGGGTGTTCCGCTAGCATCGATGGCGCTGCCAATAAGGGCGCGTTTAGTTGGCAAAATTTTTTTGTTTTGGCTACTGTAGCACTTTCGTTTGTATTGATAATTTGAAGACTTTCCATGCCAATGATTGTCATTCTTTTAATGATCTCGCTATACACTTATTGACCCGATGCATTTGGCTCTCTATTATCTTCAACTTGCAGGTTTTTGCCGCCACTCCTTGCCCCACCCTGCCGTTTGGTTCCGCCTTGCCCTCCCGCCACCCCACAACTTGCCGTCGTTTTGCAAGGTATAAGATGTGTATGTGGTTGTCGGCCATCGTGCCGTTTGTTGCCGAGTGTATGTGGTTGTCGGCCATCGTGCCGTTTTATTTGCTGTAGGTTTTGGAAACCTCCCCGTGCAGGGGAGGTGCTGCCAAAATTTAGATTTGACACTATTATATTCCTTTTATTGCAGGAGAGGCTATTGCAACGTCCTCGATTCGTCACTTTGCAGGACAGCAAGGTGAGGCATAAAAGACAATTCTTTCCGTATCATGTTCGTATATTACGTAACCTAGTTAGGCGTCTCCCGTTCGAAAGAGATACGGTTGGAAATATACAGATCTTTGCATATCTATAACTGTATCTATTTCGAATTGTCCACGTTTTTTGGACAGCCCGAGGATGTGTAGATGCTGTTAGTTTCCATGCTCTACTCCGATCCGTGATAGAGTTTCGGCAGCATCTCCCTGTTGTTCTCCGGATACACAATCTCCCTTTCAGGACGTGTATTTGGAGAACAGCCGGGAGGTGCTGCCGAAATTCTGTCTCGGATAGGAGTAGAGCATGGAAACTAACCCCATCTATACATCCTCGGGTGGGATTATGACCTATCTTCACCTATTAGATAGTATAGGAACGTGTAGATGCAACGTGATTTTTTATATTACTCGCTGATATGCTAGATGATGGATGACCGTGAGTGGATGTACAAGGGCCGCTCTAGTCATAGTTCGTGGACCGAAGAATGGATTGACAAGACCGATGCTTTCTTGGAACGGGCATTTGCAAGGGTTAAAGGAGCTAGTGTCACTTGGTGTCCCTGCAGCAAATGTGCAAACACGCGTCGGCAAACTAAGCTGGTCATGGGTAAACATCTTTGCAAGAATGGATTTACGGTAGACTATACCAGGTGGATCTACCATGGTGAAGCCGATCGTGGGAGAGACGAGGTCGTGAGACAACGCATCGAGGAATATGATGGGGATGCCGGGGTAGGAGACATGTTAAATGACTATCATGAAGCACACTTCGATGAAGGACGTAGGGAGGAGGAGCCAGAGGCTACCGCAAAGGCGTATTACGACATGTTGTCTGCGGCACAGCAACCCCTTCACGGGTATTCTAAGGTTTCTCAACTGGATGCCATTGCACGCCTAATGGTCGTGAAGTCCCAGTTTAGCTTGAGTCGAGACGCCTTCGATGTTATGCTCACAGTTGTTGGCAGCCTGCTCCCGGATGGTCACATCTTGCCAAAGAGCATGTATGAGGCACAGAAACTCCTTCGTGCACTTAAGATACCATACGAGCAGATACATGCTTGTCCGAAGGGGTGCATCTTATTTAGGAAAGAGTACGCGAAAGAAAAGTACTGTGTGAAGTGCGAATCGTCTAGGTTCCTGGAGGTAGACTCTGGTGATGGTCAGAAGAGACAGCTCGCAATCCCCGTGAAGATCCTACAGTACCTTCCTTTCATACCGAGGATCCAACGGCTTTACATGACTGAGGAATCCACGAAACAGATGACATGGCATAAAAATGGACGTCAATACAATCCTGAGAAGATGGTACACCCATCCGATGGTGAAGCCTGGACAAGGTTTGATGAGATTCATCGTGAGAAAGCTCTAGAGGCTCGTAATGTACGTGTTGCGCTGGCAACAGATGGGTTCAATCCTTATGGAATGGCGGCTGCCCCGTACACCTGTTGGCCCATGTTCGTTATCCCCCTCAATCTCCCCCTGGCGTCCTCTTTCAACGATAGAACATATTTTTATCGTTGATAATTCTAGAACACCCGGGGAATAATATGAGTGTGTACATGGAGCCTCTGATTGATGATTTGCTCCGTGCTTGGGAGGAAGGGGTATGGACATACGACCGAGCTACAAAGACAAACTTCAAGATGCATGTTTAGTACCAGTACTCCCTGCATGACTTGCCGGCACATGGGATTTTCTGCTGCTGGTGTGTTCACGGGAGGTTCCCATGCCCGGTATGCAAGGCTTCTCTGATGTTCATTTGGTTGACGAAGGGTGGCAAGTATTCTTCATTCGATAAACATCAACAATTCCTCCCTCCTGACCATCCATTCAGACTAGACATCAAGAACTTTACAAAAGGTGTCGTCGTTAAAGACCCTGAACTGCAGATGATGACAGGAGCCGCGGTTGGTGCTCAGTTAGACGCTCTCAAGGTCAATAAACAAGAAGGTGGTTTTGTGGGATATGGCGAGCAACATGCCTGGACTCAAAAGTCGTGCTTGTGGAACCTCCCCTATTTTGATGATCTTCTTCTTCCACATAACATTGATGTAATGCACACTGAAAAGAATATCGTTGAGGCAATTTTTGGTACAATCATGGACATTCCTGATAAGACAAAGGATAACGTTAAGGCTAGAGTGGATCAAGCGAGGTTATGCGATAGACCAAAGCTGGACATGGCGCCTCCCAAAGCCGGCAAGTCATGGAGAAAGCCTAAGGCTGATTTTGTCCTGACGAGGGCCCAAAGGAGGGAGGTACTAGAATGGTTCCAAACGTTAATGTTCTCTGATGGGTATACAGCAAATCTGAAGAGGGGGGGTGAACTTAGCTACTATGCGAGTCAACGGGCTCAAGAGTCATGATTACCACATATGGCATGAGCGCCTACTTCCGGTGATGGTTCGAGGCTATGTCCCTGAGCATGTCTGGCAGGTGCTAGCAGAGTTGAGCAATTTCTTCCGCCAGCTTTGTGCCAAGGAGTTATCACGTACAGTGGTTGCAGAAATGGAAAAAATGGCGCCTGTGTTGCTCTGTAAGTTGGAGAAGGTTTTTCCACCTGGCTTCTTCAATTCGATGCAACATATGATTCTGCACCTCCCGTATGAAGCACGAATGGGGGGCCTATGCAGGGCCGTTGGTGCTATTCAATTGAGAGATGTCAAAAGGTTCTTCGAACTAAATGTAAAACAAATGCAAAATTGAAGCATCCATTGCAGAGGCATACATTCTGGAGGAGGTTTCAAACTTCACAACAAAATACTATGCTGACAACCTTCCTAGCGTGCATAATATACCCCCTCGTTACAATACCGGCGAAGATGAATCGAGCCTTAGCATTTTCCGAGGGCAACTTGGAAGTGCAAGTGGTTCGACCACCAAGATCTTGAAACATGAAGAGTGGCGCGCTATCATGCTGTATGTGTTGATCAACCTATCCGAAGTGGAGCCATACATGCTGTAAGTTCTCAGCAAACTTGTTCTCAAGTAGTCACTATTCTGTGTCCAACTCTCATGTTTCTCGTTGGTACAAGGAATTTCATCGTCAATTCTGGCGTGAATCAAGGGAACCTACCCCGCAGGAAGCTGAGACCCTTCTTAGAGAGGGTGCGGGAAATGGAATGCCCGATTTCATTTCTTGGTTCAAACAGAAGGTATAGTCCAATTTAGCTCGTACTTAGTTTGACATTACAAGATGCTTGTACATGCGAATAATATAACGAACCACCCTACTTGAACTTGCAGGGCCAAACTGATGTGTCTATGAGTGCCGAGTTGAGACAGGTTGCCGATGGTTGTGCCTATAGGGTCAAGTCCTTTACCGGTTATGACGTGAATGGCTATCGCTTTCACACAACAAGCCACGAGCAGAGTCGGCCCAATCGAAGAACCACAAATACCGGAGTTTTTACGCCAGGCATTGATGGGGTCGAGTACTACAGAAGACTTGAAGAAATATACGAACTCACGTTTCATGGTTGCAAACCTCTTAATCCCGTCATATTCAAATGCCATTGGTTTGATCCATCAGTAGTGAGACGGACCCCTAATCTTGGGCTAGTCGAAATTCGACAATCATCCGTCTTACCAGGAGACGATGTCTATATTGTGGCTCAACAGGCCACACAAGTTTATTATCTCTCATACCCGTGCCAAACCGACGATCGTCTTAAGGGTTGGGATGTTGTGTACAAGGTATCGCCACATGGTAAACTACCTGTACCAAACAATGAGGATTACAACATAGACCCCAACACATATGACGGAGAGTTCTTCCAAGAAGATGGGCTCGAAGGGAGTTTTGAGATAGACTTAACCGAAGCGATCAGAATAGAAGTAGACAATGAAAGGGTTGCTGACGAGGATGCTAGAGACGAGGTTCAGAATGTGAAGGACTTAGAATTACTTCAGCGATTACATTTAGGCAATGACAGTGATGACAACATTCCCGATCATGATTCTATCGACACGCGTGATAGTGATGATGAGACTTATGATCTAGCTAATCCCGATCATGATGATTATTTCTAATACATGTATGAGCCGTACTAATTTATTTATTATTTGTCATAACTTTCTAAGTATGTTTTGTTTAACTGTGCTGATTGGTTTACTCTTTTTAATTGCAGGTGATTGAACAATGGTGGACGGTACGATGAAGATCGCTGCGCTTTACGGAAAGAGCGGAGCTTCAGGGTCAGCTTCAGGGAGGGGTCGAGGCAAGGGTGGAGGGCAGGGTAAAGGGAGGGGTAAAGGGAAGGGTAAAGGGGCGAGGCCCCCATCGCCTACAGCTCCCTCGTCGTCATCTGAGGAGCTACCTTCCGCGCACGCCTCTGCTGACGAGGAGGAGCTACCTTTTGCGCACGCCTCTACTGACGAGGAGGAGGTACAGGAGGAGCAGGAGCAGGTGGAGGAGGCACTGGGTTCCGAGGTCTGGTTGCGAGGTCCCTCGACCCTCCCGAGGCGACCGATACCTCTTGAGAGACGTCCGATGGTTCGACCCTCTGGGAAAAAGTAAGTAATTTTTCGTTTCATATGTTGAAAATTACAATGGAAACTAATAATTTATCTTAATCAATTGGGCAGGGGTTGGATTAAGGTCAGTGGGGGTGATCACAACCGCAAGGTCAACGGCATCCTTGGCCTTTTGTGCAGGCAAAACTTTCCTGGCTTAGTGCAGTTCCGCGAAGAGTTGCAGCCGGCCTACATGTGGGACCACTACGTTGCCACCCTCGACGCCGCTGATCATGACGGTAGGGTATTCCCTAACAAGGCGGAGTGGGTGAAGGGCGAGCTGTGGGTAAGTATTCCTCGCGCTACATTGCTCAATACATTACATTCACTGGACATTCTTGAAGTAATGACTGTATACATCGCGTCTATATGCAGGACTTCTACAGATGCCAGGAGGGGTACGAGGCCAAGGCGGCCTCCATCTGTGAAGAAGCCGCCAAGAAGCTCATGAAGGACATGCACTACGAGGCGCGCGTCCAGGCCATCATCGACTACTATGCTCATTACAGACGGATGAAGGTTAAAAAAAGAAGAGGCAAGAACAATGAACCTGACCAAGGAACAATTCTTGCAGGTACATATAGAACATTAATACCTACTTTTTATGAGATTAATTATGCTTAATTTCATTTTTTCATATGTCATACACTTGATCACGTAGGTGCCTCCGTACTGGTGCGCCCAGCATGCACAGTGCTGGGAATACATGGTGGACAAGTGGGTGGAGCCCGGGTGGGTGGAGACGCACAACGCTTGCCGGGACCGGCGTTTGCTGATGCCACGTGCATCACACCATCAAGGCAGCCTGAGCCTCGACGAATACAGGGAAAAATGGGTACGCTGATTCATTTCTTTATTCTAACGCTCAATTCTGCATAATTTCTAATCATTTTGCATTTTTGCCACAGTCGTCGTCACATGAGGGCCAGCCTTGCTCCCAGTTCAAGGCATGGGTTCTGTCCAAAAAGGGCAAGGCAACGGAAAACATCGACTTCAACCCGGAGGACCCGCCCGAGGCGTACAACGATCCCAGCATCCACAGCCGCGTCAGTGACTACACGACGATGGCAAGGCTAGTTCATGGGCCACAGTTCGATCCGAGCACCGAGGATCTTGATGGAGAAATCGTGATGAGGGTGGGAGGAGGCAAGAAGCATGGCCGGTACTGGATTGGCGACAGTACACTCGACACGGCCTCTACTCCCACTCTCTCCCAGATCCGAGCAAGAAGCACGAGCTCGAGCCCAGCGATACGCCCACGGCCAACCACTACGCAGTTTCAGATGGAGACTCTCCAGGTTATTTCTTATTTATTCATCGTTCGTTGATTGTTACGTACTTCAGCTTTGTATTGTAACATTGGGATGAAATGTTATAGGCCCGGGTGGAAGCAGAAATGAAGCAATGGGAGGAGATGGAGGCGAGGATGGCGGAGATGGAGGCGAAGATGGCGGCCGAGCGGAAGACGATGCAGAGGATGGAGGAAGAAAATCGGTTGAGGATGGACCAAATGTTCCAATACATGCAAAATTTTGCATCGAGTATGGGTCAAGCTTTGCCACTGCCACCGGTGCTATTCCCTCCACCTCAGCCACCCACAACTACTCCTGTGAGTCACTTGACACCTTATGTTAGATCTATTTATTATTATTTTTTATACCAAGATATTAGATGCTATATGATCAATGGTTATAACGAAGCTATACATGGACATAGATTACTAAAATAGCAAACAGGCATGAATTTTAGCTTAATAGCTAACAGCTAGCAAGCAACCACTGGGGAAGTTTAAGTACTGGGACCAATTTAAAGAACTGTACGTTAACTGTGCGGAGAGAATCAGAGAATTGTCAGCCTGTTCGGGAGGCCGTAAACGATCGTGGATTATTTACTGTTGGCTGGTTTAGCGTGAGAGAAAAACACTGTTCCTGACTGAAAATTTACGATCGTTTACAAGCAAGCGAACAGACTAAGACTGTGAGATTCAGATTAAAAAAAAAACTCTTCCAGAGCTCAACTGGGGAAGTTTAAGTACTGGGACTACATGTCTTTTGTCCCTGCTCAATACTAGGGAATCCTGCACACGCCATTAATTAGGAGTAGTCACCATTAACAGTGCCTTGTCAGACACTCACACTAGTACCTGGAATCCTGCACACGCCAGCTATGAAAATATATACTGCCAACTGTACTCCATGCAAGAGGTCCCTGATGGTTTATTGTGATAAACCATCATCCTATAAATTCATAGCTGATGTCCTGGTTGTGTGGCTCAATTTGTGCCACTGTAGTCATGGTGATATGCCACTGTACTCATGGCCTCAACGCAAGGTGTCAAATGCTTGCAGTGGTCCATATAAATTCATAATATCTGTTTGCTGATGTCCTGGTTGTGTGGCTTACTGTGGGGCAGATGGTACTGCTGTGTACTTCCAGGTGAACTTTCTAGTTGGTATACATCATGGACATCATTTCTTGTGGTTCTGAGTTGCAGTGCTCTAAACAACTACTCAGCTTGCTGTAGCTTAATTCGAGATTCTGGGATAAGGAGCCTGGGTGTAACCGTGTTCCTTATTTCCTCTCTGGATCATTATAAGAGGAAGGAGAAAATTATTAAGATTGGCAGCAGGCTGCAATTAAACGTCTCCATTACCAAATGTTCCTGTGGTGACAAAAAACAAAGTGTTCAAAACCATGCCAAAATCTAGTTCAGGCACTCGCTACAAGCGATGTCACTGGGCTGCTGACATGTCAGCTCAACTCCCCCACAGGAAACAGTGACGCTGTAAATCTAGAACTTTGTGATGATCAAGATGATGGACGCAGCGAAGGCGATCAACGAGGTCGTTTGTGGGCTTGTGGCTAGGACTTGCAGTCCGCATCTGTCGGAGCCGCGCGCCGCCAGATTTAGTGGACAAGCCCAGCAGTGGCCCATAGGTGCAGATAAACCTCCCTGAAAATTAAATTTAGCTATTAGCAACCCATCTCGGTCCTATATGCACCCTCTTCATCTAATTTGCTGCACCCCCAAAGGCCAAAGCCATCTACGCCTTGAGTAGTCACCATTAAACATCATCCTATAATCAGGAGGCTGTACTTTTAGTAATTTAAAATGTCATCTACGCACAAAATAAAAATGTCCGAAATGTCCAAAACTCCAGGGCTGTCAGTCTGGATGTCCAGTACTAGTACAGTACGTGTATTTATTTCATTGACCATTCTGAATGCTCGCCGTCGTCAGCCGGTTACAGCGAGCAGTTTTGCTTTGACGGTCACTCGGCCCTGCAGCCCTGGAGTTTGCTGCTGTTGCTCGCATCATTAAATTAATTTTTTTAACCCGTGCTCACCTCCTGTGTTAATCTATTATCATTTTCCTGCAACTTAAAAAGAAAGCTAACACTATTTCAAATACTTCTCTTTTGTGCAGAATCAATCGGCGGCATCAAATAATCAGTCTCAAGACCCAGATTTGTCGCAGAGGTTCTACGGGCCTCCGCAGTGATTATATTTCCATTTGTGGCTTACTGTGACTTAGTTGTGACTTGTGAAATATAATTGTGACTTTGTCGTAGAGGTTCCATGGTTTATTGTAAATTGTGATGATGGTTTATTGTGACTTGTGATGATGGTTTATTATGCGTGTGACATATAATTGTGCATGTGATGATGTGTTTATTTTGAATTGAGAGGGGTCCGATACACGTGACAGATTAGTAAAAAAGTGGGGGTCTTTCGCTTTGCCGAGTGTTACACTCGGCAAACAGAGGAGTTACCAAATGTCAAGGTAAAACACTCGGCGAAGAGACCATTTTCTGTCATTCTGGGAACCCTTTATGCCGAGTGTTTTGGCTTTTAACGAGTGTATTCCAAATGGACACTCGGCAAAGTGACCATAAATATGACCGTTGCTCGCTTGTTTGCCGAGTGTTTTTATCGTGGCACTCGGCAACGTGTCTAAACTTTGCCGAGTGTTATGGCTGTGGCACTCGGCAAAGTTTACTTACTTTGCCGAGTGTTTTATTCCTGACACTCGGTAACCGTGAAGAATGTTGCCGAGTGTTTTATTCGTGGCACTCGGTAATCTTGAGAAAGTTTGCCGAGTGTTTTCATCGTGACACTCGGCAAACTTGAAAACGTTGCCGAGTGTTTTTTCCGTCGGGCACTCGGCGAAATCGACGTCGCCGTTCCATCCCGTCAAATTTTTTTTGCCGAGTGTTTATTGACACTCGGCAAACTGCCCGATAGAAAACACTCGGCAAACTACTGTTTACTGACAAAATCAATGCCGTGTGCTGGATGCCGAGTTTAACACTCGGCAAACTGTTTGCCGAGTGCCTCTGGCACTCGGCAAATTTACTGTATCCCGTAGTGATTGGTTGCGTATTCACCATGCTTTTGAATTCGTCTTGGTATTGAACTCCATATTATGCCAAGAGTACTGCTCTAACTTATGTATGGGTAGGTACGCGAGATACTGTGGGACCATAAAAATGCTCTGTATTAAAATTAGCTTTGAAATTGGACTCCGATCCGTACCATGTACTTTCTTGTATTAAAATTGTATAAGTCATTCGAAGCTTTTTTGCATAGGCGCCTCGGTGGCCCGCGACTCAGTGCCATTTTGGCCTCGTGGCCTTGCGCCGCCTGCGCACCTGCGGCCTCAAAACTTTTGTGTTTGATTTGAATTATTGTCAATTTGAATTGTGTGTTGTATTTGAGATCATAAGGGAGATTTGAGGTGATATGGAGTTAATATTCTATCCATGACGTTCCAGTTCGTGTCTTATTATAGTCATGATTCTTTTTTGGTATTTTTTACACGGCTTTCCTTTCATGGTAGTTGCAACAAAAAATGATATCCTAAAATCGTATTCATATTATTGTTGGACATGAGTTGTTTTAACTCGTATGAGCACGAATCGTGAGTTTGGGCCACGTACGAAACACAGAGGGCATAAGGGCAGGGTAGGCTTGTCGAATTGGATTTGGATTAGGTTTGTTGACATATATATTATTGACATGTTGTAGAGGATGAATCCGAGGTGAGTTTCTAGAAGCAACGGAAGAAGAAATTTTTGTTCTTGGTATATAGATATAGATTGGATTGGATGACAAATTGCTTAAGCTTCCGGTCACGATTTGATTAATTGGATTATGGGCAGACCAGGTTCTAATAGTATTAAGTTTGACTCCTAACCAAATATATTATAACAACGTAGCAATGAAAATATTTTTTTCACCTCTGTTAAGATGGTCTCAGTTTTATGGGATTTGAATTGAAGGTGAAGCACTTTTATGTGGTATAAGGTTAGATATTTTATTTTAATATTACTCCGTACATATTAATTACATATGGAAAAGATTCTCTTTTTTTTGCGAAAAAGAATGGAAAAGATTATTTGGTCTTACTCTTACTGATCTGCAGCTTGGATATTGTCAGTCGGCAAGAACCTGGCAGCCTGCTGTGAGTGTTGATGATTGTGCTTCAGTCAGCAAGAACCTGCTGTGGTGGGAACTTGACAACCTGCTATGAAGTTTGCGAGAACTTATATTGCTGGCTTAGGGGGTGTTTGGTTCCATGGACTAAATTTTAGTCCATGTCACATCGGACGTTCGGATGCTATTTAGGAGAACTAAATATGAGTTAATTATAAAACTAATTACATAGATGAAGACTAATTTACGAGACGAATTTATTAAGTCTAATTAATCCGCCATTAGCACATATTTACTGTAGCACCACATTGTCAAATCATGGACTAATAAGGCTTAAAAAATTCGTCTCGCAAATTAGCCACGATCTGTGCAATTAATTATTTTTTTCGTCTATATTTAATACTTCATGCATGTGTCCAAACATCCGATGGGACAGGGACTAAAATTTTCCTGTAGAACCAAACACCCCCTTACCGGTTGAAGCTTGTAGATCAAATTAGTTGAGAACCTGACATGGTGCCTTGTATATATATTTGTTGAATTGTCCAATTCTATTCGTACTGGGAACCCAATTGTATTCGTACTGTGAAATTCAACTCGGATCTCATATATGACAGGACTTTGTGTCCTGATACAAATACAATTTGAGTCCTATTTTTGGTTTATTTAATAATAGTTCTTGTATCACATTTTTAATTTTAAATTTAATATTATATTATATTATATGTGTGTGTTCTGTACAGATATCTCTACCTATGGTATGTTGCTTTTGCTTTTCATGCTCCTTTCCATACAGCAACAAAACTGATAAAAAATTTCTGAACACGCAAACCAAAGCTGAATACAAACTGGAGGCACGCCTGGACTCAAATCCGGACTTTCACCACGTAGACAAACAAAAATGGACTTACGCGGCCATAGTGAGACCGACGAAAATTAGGTTATTGTATTATAGGAAGAAAACAAGACGGTTTCAAGAAACGCTTCGTCCTTTATAGAGGGTAGGATAGTAATGCATGTTATATATATATATATATATATATATATATATATATATATAGAACTACTATCCTGTAGCTGGCTACAGAATAACTTATTCTGTAGCCACTTTGAGTTACGATAATTACTATGTTATTTTACGAGATTATAGTAACTCCTTACTAAGTAGTTTAATATAACGTTATGGTAAATATCCCCATGTGTTATAGTAACCCAACTATCGTAAACATGTATTTATATTATGGTAAATTAGTATATAAAATTATAGTAAATGGAGGTGGCTACAGAATAACTTATTTTGTAGCCGGCTACTGAATAGCCTCTCCCTATATATATATATATATATATATATATATATATATATATATATATATATATATATATATATATATATATATATATATATATATATATAACTTACTCTGTAGCCACATTGAGTTATGATAATTACTATATTAATTTACGAGATTATAGTAACTCTTTACTAAGTGGTTTAATATAACGTTATGGTAAATATCCCCATGTGTTATAGTAACCCAACTATCGTAAATATGTATTGACATTATGGTAAATTAGTATATAAAATTATAGTAAATGGAGGTGGCTACAGAATAACTTATTTTATAGCCGGCTACTGAATAGCCTCTCCCTATATATATATATATAAGAGTTGTAGAGAGACGAACGAAAATAGTTTTCACATTCACATTCACAGAGTTAGTCAGAGGAGACTATACCAAAAAAATGGGTACAAAAAAATAGGTTGAAATTTTGTCTCTTTATTATTAGATATAGATATAGATATAGATATAAATATATAGATAGAGATTTATTACTGGTCATGTTTTCGTTTAACCTGTCATGATGTGTTTTTATCCTAGTCTTCGAAAAAGCATAAGTATAGAGTTTGCGTGCGTGCGCTCGTAGAGGTGAGTGTACATGTGTTGTGAGATTCTGCATTGTACTTTGTAGTTCTAAAAAAATTATGAACCAAAACTCCGTGGCGTGTATCCATCAAAATGGATAATGCCTTTTCTATAGGATGGCCGGGTTATACACATTTTTAGGACCGCAGTCATTCTTGATGCTTACATTTCGAGAGAGGTGGCTTACAGCACCAGATGAAAGAAACCACCAGACTAGAAAATCGAACAAAAAGGCAGCAAAACCAAACGGAAAATATATATAATTGCAACCCTCCGCTATGGGCTCAATTTGATCTTTATCCTTGGACTATGGAATCATTTGTTCTTCAAATCTCAACTATTGAAACGGTTCTTAATAAAGAATTTATAGTGGCCTTCAAATGACATATGGTGCTGACGTGACAAAGTAGTCTAGTGACATTTTTTTCCACTTTGGAGTATCTATAAGTTAAATATATTTTCAATAATATGTATGCATGAGATTTTAACCACTTGTAAATAAGCTAACGGGAAAATCCCTTCTACTCTGGTATACATACTCTCTCTCAATTATGTACTACTGTGCATGTTCCATAACTATGCAGCGATTTGTTGGAATATAAGCTATATATAAGAGCATCTTCAAAAGTTTTCAAAACCCACTTTCAATCTTGATTTTTTGGCAGGATTGGGAAAAACTCTCCCGAACAATATTATCCCAACTCCTATCCTTTCTGCACTTGAAAAAATCGATCGATACACGTAGAAAGATAGGAGGGGCTTTCAATCTCCTGATACTTCTTCCTTCTCACACCAAAGAAAGAAGTCGCCACCCACAATGTTTTCGCTACCCTCGGAAGCCGATCACTGCCTCCACTGACCTAGGAAAGAGGTAAATCAACCGCCGTCACTCTCCTCTTTTTTCTAGCATCTCCCTAGCCAAGCCTAAAGGCCTCTGACCTTCCTGGCCAACCGCAACCGCCACCTGGCAAGCTATGCCAGAATCAAGTTTGGCGAGCGTTCGCGTCGTGGGAACGTATTTACTATCTCTACGCACACGTGGTGGACCTATGAAGATAGTTGTGGTGATTAGCTCCGACCGTTCAGGTGACGCGTGGTTTCCGTTCCCCAATTTCTATTTAACTGAAGTTTGAACGATTTTTTATGCAATATACATGGACGTGTCTTCTTCATTTGCTTTTACTTTCATGTGTACAGCTTGTATGGACTTAGCATTTTCTTTTTTTTCTCCATTTCTCTACTCTACGCTTGAGTGATTCATCCATGGTCATGATCACGGACTTATGTCCATTCAATTTATCTACTTTTTTCTTTTCTTTATCGCAGTTTATTTTCTTACTTCATCTTTTCTTTTCTTTTTTATTAGTCTATCTATTTTTCTTCTATATACTTTTTCTGAAGAATTTTCTTCTATATACTAGGAATAATTTTTTACATTGAAAATTTTGATCGGAACAAATTATAAAGAAAAATTATGTTGGATAAGCTGTGTGTAATCTTTTAAAATACGTTGGACCACAACTTATGTGTAGAAATTATATTATTAGTATAGTTATTGTGTAAGTTATGTTGAGAAATTGTTATGAATAAGTTTGCTCACTGATACTCATGAACAGAAGTTAGGTTTTAAAAGTTGTGTAAAAAAGTTATCATGATAAATTGTACATAAAATATTGTTAAAAACTTATATTGAGAAAGTTATGATTAAGTTATGTCTCGTAAAATATTATGCATAAAAGTTACATAGAAAAGTTAGATTTCATTTTACTTTTATTTTTTTATTTTTTTAATTGTTATAGTAACATATCATTTTTTTTTCATTTTTTCCTTCTATGTGCTATCAATTGTTTTAGATTTAGAAACTTGTCCAGAACAAGTTGTGTAAAAAATGTTAGATAAAAAAAACTTATATGTGTAAGTTATGTTATTCATAAAATTATTATACAAAAAAATTGCCAAAAATATATTTGGAGAAATTATTATGATAAAATAATGTAAAAAAGTTGTAATATAAGTTGTCTATAAAATCACATAAAAAATTATATCAAAGAAGTTATAATAAAAAAATTATGGTGATAAGTTATGTTCTACAAAATGTTATATTGACAAAGTTGTGAATATAAGTTGTAATAGTAAGTTATGTCCCGTAAAATATTATGCATAAACTTAGTAACTTTCTAAAAGTGGAAAGTTGTGGAAAACAAGGAAAGTTGTGGGAGTATGATTCACTGGATTGGAATCCATTCAACATTCGCTAATTAGTGGCTCTGCCGCAGGCTATGGCCATAGCCGGACTGGTCCTCCCTAGTTGTGGCTGGTTGTGTCCACCACTAACTTGGCCCTGCCTAGCTACGGCTTGGTGTGGTCAGCTACTCACGAGTTCTGAAACTCTGGAATTTAGTTTCACATGAAACAAGATAAACAATAGCTCAAACTATCTCATATTATATTTGTCAATTACGACTTAGATCAATCATAT
The DNA here is from genome assembly GCF_019320115.1 of Miscanthus floridulus. Taxonomy (NCBI): domain Eukaryota; kingdom Viridiplantae; phylum Streptophyta; class Magnoliopsida; order Poales; family Poaceae; genus Miscanthus; species Miscanthus floridulus. The sequence continues at coordinate 114,049,905 of NC_089580.1, read as the reverse complement.
TCTACCCACGAGTTTCAAGTTTAGAGTAAATTTTTTATATCAAATCAAATTTATTCAAAACTCGGGAGAAGATTAAACTGAAAACTAGGTACTTGAAAGAAATTATAACAGAGCTACTATTCATCATTTCCATCAAAAGAAGGCTCTTTAATTTTTCTAGCATAATCTCTTTTATTTATGAATAACTCCTAATTATTTAAAGCAAACTATCAAACATAATTTTTATGTATTATTATATATAAATATAGATATAGATATATATTATTAGCATCATTAGCACTAGGTACTTTTTTTGAGGGAAGCCATCTGGTGCACTTTATTGATTTGAGAATAGGGTTATATCATTCACTAGGCTTCAATAATGAAGCTACAGGGTTCATCAACCCAAATACAAGAATTTTTTGACTGAATGGCTAAACTAGCTAAGTTGTGCGCTACTCTATTAATATCCCTATTACAATGATATATAGAGATTGAATTAAAATCCTGCCATATCACCATACACTCATCATATATTGGCGCGCCTACTGTTGCCGAAAACCCTCCCTGCTTCATTGTATCCTCTATATCCAAACAGTCGGAATTATAATGAGCCGCTGGCAGCCAATATGTTGGGCTAACAAGAGCCCTTCTCTAAGAGCTTACACCTCCGCTGTTGGGGCATCCACGACGTAATCAAAATAACAGTAGGACACGGCTATGAACAAACCAACCGAGTTTCTGATGACTCCTCCAGTGCCTTCGATGCCCATCTCTGGTTTATAGCCAGCATCTATATTCAGTGCCTCCGACGCCCATCTCTGGTTTATAGCCAGCATCTATATTCAAAAACAAAGTTCCTTCTTCCAGCCCTCTCTGCGTTTGGCATTCTTCTTCATAGCCCGTTGATAGTTCGTTGCCAAAGTCACAATGGATAATGCACTTCTCATTGGTGGTTGGATTGCTTCACCATGGACAAAATTCCTTCGTTCCCACCATATATACCATCTACCTATTAGAGTCAACTCGCCCAAACACAAGTTGTTCAAAAAAACCAGTGATCTCGGTCTGTTTATGATCTCCGCCACCGCTACTGATCCTGATCAATCCACTGCTATATAGTTCTGAATTTTAGTTTTATTTATTCAAGTGCTAAAAAGTAAAATAAAAATAAAAGGATACTTACCTGAATAATGGAGGTGCATCTCCCCCAAGCTAGTTATTCACTTGTATTGTTTATCAAATTTTATATTTTTTATATGTAGAAAAAATTTTCTATGCAATGCAAAAGAGTAAACATGCTAAAGTTGAAAAATCATGCATTTGAAAAAAAAATATGGATAACTACCGATTTTACCTTCCAGCGAGGATTTGGTGTTTGAAGTCTGCCAAACCAGACTTTTTCTTGCGTTCAGTTCTTTTCAGAGGTATAGCCCCAGTCCTGGAGAGGACTGAGCTGATGGCCCTTCCTTCTTGCGCCCCACCGATTGTACTTGTTTTACTTTTGCAGGTTCTTGTGTGGTGCAGTCTTGAGTTTCCGTGCTCCTTGTGGCAAGTTCTTTTTCTTACCTTTGGCTTGTTTAGTTGAAGGTTGTACCCATGACATGTTAAGAAATTGTAATTTTCGATAATCAAAAGTAAATCTTTCCTTTCTATCTTTAATATGGAAGCAGATCTTGGCGCTCTCGACGTAGATGAATGCCTTAGCAGTGTCTAAGTAGGGACGGGCCAGGATAGTGGGTGCCCTTAGGTCACGGCCAGTATCCAATACCACAAAATCCACTGGTATGTACGAATCTCCAACTCGTATCAGGATATCTTTTGCGACCCCGTCTACTTGTCGAATTGATTGGTCTACTAGTTGTACGTGCATGGTTGTGTACAATAAAGGTCCAAATTGTAAATAATGATCATATATATTACCTTTGGCATGACATTGACACTTGCACCAAGGTCGCAGATAACTTCATTGAACTCATGGGGTCCGATCATGATGGGAATAACGGAACGCTCTGGAGCACCTTTCTTGACGGGCAAGGATTCATCCCGCCATCCTCCAATGCTTGGTTCCTTTTAGAATCTTGATTTCACTACCTCGACGAGGATCGTAGTTTCTAGTTCATCCAGTTGCCCCGGAATCTCACATTTCTCGATCGAGGGGATAGTAGCCGTCAACTGAGCTATTTGTGATTCTAGCATTTTATTAAAGCTAAGCTAGTTTTTTATGGCAGATGAGAAACTATCTATTTTATTATTTATGTTTTCTAAGATCTTATCATTAGAAACAAGCTTTTTAGATATACTTTCATTCATTTTAGCTTGTCCTAAAACCAAATCCTTCAAGGATGGTTGATTATAAGAGTTATTGAAATTATTACCTTGGTAGTTGAGACATGGTTGTTGGCTCCATCCTTGTCCTTGTTGTTGCTGAGGATGATAGTTGTTGTTATGATGAAGTTCACATCCTCTTGCGTTTTGGCACAGTTGTTCCGAGTGCCCGGTATTTCCACATACTTCACAAGTCATGTGCAAGTCATGCACTTGCATGACATCTTGCTTTTCATTGTCTCAGTCTTCAAGCCTCTTCATTAGTAGGTCCATTTTAGCAGACGACATGTCTACCTCCTTGATTGTATGCATACCTCCACCTTTCTTGCTTGGTTTGGAGACGTTCCTCCGACCAGCCCTGATTGGAGACTATCTTCTCTATGAGAGCTGTTGCTTTTGTGATAGTGAGTGATAAAAACGCTCCGCTAGTAGCAGCATCCATATTTTCACGGGCGCCTTTGGTTAACCCATGGTAAAAAGTCTACATGAGCAACCATTCTCCATCTCACGATGAGGACATTCTAAAATATATTCTTGGAGGCGTTCATATGCCTCTGGGATCGATTCATCATTTTGCTACTGAAAACTTGAAATTCTTCCATGTAAGGCATTGGTTTTGCCCATTGGGAAGAACTTTGATAGGAAGGCACTGGAGCATCTTGTCTAGGTGTCGTTGTTGTCTTTATTGGCGTAGGACCATTGCTTCGCCATCCCCAAAAATGAGAATGGGAAGAGGTGAAGTAGCACGGCATCTTGAGCGGCTCCTTTGATAGTGAATGTGCTATAAATCTCTAGGAAATGCTAGAGATGAGCACTCGTATCTTCATGTATCTTTCCACAAAATGGGATAGCTTGCACCATGTTGATGAGAGCTGGCTTGAGTTCAAATGAGGCATCTTCGGTATTGATAGTCGGTCTAGTGCGAATATTTTTAGCACTTGGGGCAGAAAATTCATGGAGTCTTGTCAGCCATATCTTCACTAATGTTGAGTGTTGGTATTTATTAATGTAAATAGAATATGAAGGACTCCACAAGCTCACAGAATACCATTATAGCATTTTACCAGGAGTATTCTAGGTATCGTTATTTATATTTTATCACAGGAAAACAATAGAGTAAAGATTTATTGGATAACAAAGGAATGTATACTAATAAACATACCAGCATAGCTAAAGCAAGGGGTAAAGGTAATGATAAGAATTAAGTATAATGACACTTAGGGGATAGGTCACTAAGATAATGTAAACTCATCAATTCGGGAGAACAACGGGTGAGGTAGATTACTATGATATTTTTATTATAGGATCAAAGTATATATATACCCAACTATAGCTAAAACTAACTCTACTCTTGTGCACTTCGGGACACCGCTTAGACGGTAGAGCACCTACAATAAATAACTCTACTGACGCGACTATGGTCCTACAATTTAAGAACCTACTCAATTCGGAGTGGACTACAAAGGATAGATGGGGCTATCACCTCCCACTGCTACCACCCAACCAGAGAATAGGGTTTACACATAGGTAGAGCATCATATATGCACCATGCTTACACGAGATGTCATAGAACCGACCAATTTATAAGAGCACAAGTATAAAAACAATCGCTGAAACGATCAAATTCTCGAACTTGAGCCCATATAAACCCGGTAGTCAACTGAAATCTCGAAGGATTTCAAACCAACTTGCATACAACCAAGATCACAGTAATTCAACATAACATATCGTACGCTACAACATTTCACAGATGATGCAAATAGATTACATCATCACAGAGTCATCGTTATTACAAAACAAGTCTTGTAAAACATGCGGAAGCAAATAGTTTAACTTACACACCCGAGTTCAAATACACATACTGGTTTGCTGATCACAACCCGCAAAAGCATTCAGATAAGAGAACAGAGATCATGCCCATGATCTAGTCTTCATCACCCGCCGGGTGGAGACAATACTTACAGAATCCCTGATATAGAAGGTCATCTACAACAAGAGGGAATAAACCCTGAGTACGAGAATGTACTCAGCTAGACTTACCCGTCGAAAACCAAAACAAATGACACCAAGGATTATGCATAGCTTAATGTAGTGGATCTGGCTGACACTTCCTTTTTATAGAAAAGCATAAGTAATAATGATCAACTCTTAACCTAAACTAGCAGTGACTTTTAGCCATTAACCTGTCCTCTATATTAGCACCTGTACTAAGCAATCATTTTATTAGGGTGCAAACATTAGTAACCATATCAGGTACACATTGTGGCAACCTTACCATCATCATCCATTTAACCATATCGTTAAATTAATTGAATCTACGTTGTCGCTGCTCAGTCAAGTTCTCACTATCCGGGAGAGACGGCGATTCGAATCGATTCCTATCCAGCTGGAGGGGTATTCCTAAACACAAACCCTGCTTCCCCCGTCAGGGTCGCAAACGAGTCACCTTTGGTATGATTCAGGAGTCGTGAGTCTGAACAGATCGACATTCTTAGAGAACCACTCTACCAAGGTTGTTCGGGACTCTAACCTGCCTTGGACTTATGCCAATGGCTCTCCGCACATCCTTACTACCTCCAGGATGCACGCCACTGCTCGCGTCCCCGGCCTGAGTCGAGCTACTATGCTTCGCGGTCGGAACGACTTATCCGGCCAGCTAAGTGTTAGGCTGCGTTCAACATGACATAAGGACGTACAGCGTATCAATCCTTAAATGACTCAGACGGAGTCACTATGTCCAAACCTAGACAAGACTCCGTCCGGTCTTAATTCATTATTAACATGGTTCTTTTCCACGATAGCAAATATAGCCAACCGTGATCCACCTCATCCTAAAGCTCGTAGGTGACAGGAAATCACCTAACTTCTACCACACTAAGCATGGCTAAGCATCTAACCTGTTCATGAACTTAAATAGGATTCCAGTGCGATATCTGGACAAGGAGGGATATATAATGTAGTAATTGGTTCCAACCAATTCCTATACTTAATGCATCATCAACGAATAAAAGATACTTAATATATTTGTAAAAACATGGGAGGCTTAATATGCTCCAGGGCTTGCCTTTTAGGAACGAGGAAGGCTGGTGGTCAGGGCACTCGGGCAACTCCTCCGCGGCGGCTGCTTCATCGGCTTCCTGCACCTCGAGCTCCTACTCCTGGTTGGCTCCCTCGAACTCCAGCAACGTCACTCCCTCCGGCACACCTATTGCATGAATGCGCAAGATAAATATCATGGATGCACCTGAACGAATATCAGGGATGCTCTGGGAATGCACAAGTTCGCTGTAGTCTGCATATTCCAAATTAAGCCCTATTCAAATCACTTTACTTACCAAGTTTATACAACCTAATGTATAATTGCTCATCTTCAGTTAATGACCTAGCACCTGCACCTAAGCATATTCTCAAGTTAGGCTAACCCCTAAACAATCAACGAGAACATTGGATCAAGCATACACTCAAGCATTTGTATTTCAGTAAAATGAAGATTATGTAGCGGTACAGTAAACTAGCCATAACTGGAGATTTATAAATCTAATTGATATGCAATGAGACAATTTGGAAATCTTATGAAATTGTCTAAAATTCATTTTCAGACCACAAAGCATGATTCAAAACTTTACCAGGTCGAATTCTTTAATCAACAGAAATCTATCCATACAAGACAGAGAGTAGGTAAAACTGGAACCTAACTTTAAATAGCTGTAGTTTCTAAACTACAGGGCTAAATGCCCTCAAATTTTGACAGGAGCTAGATACATAAATTGTCCACAACTTTTGTATTCATTACATTCGCAGCAAACCAAAATATCATGGGGAACTTTCTAACGTCCCCAGATCTGTCTAGAGGGACATAATGCAAATAAATAATTATTAACTTATGATGTAAACAAATAATTGGACAAAACTAACTCTACTCACTTATTACACATGTCACGAGAACACCAGAAAGTAGGGTGTTCATCACCAAAACATTTCTTTTAATACCTTTCTTAATTTATTTAATTAATTAGAGGAAATGGTAAACATATATGAAAACTACACCATTAAATCTACAATAATTACAGTAGATACTACATGCTCTAAGTGGACTACCATAAAAATTTCACACCATTGGAGTAAGTATAACAGCCTACACAAACATGATAAGGCATAATGGCTTAAAATGGCATAATTAGGAAACCTTAATAAAAAGTGTCAAGCAACAGATTTCATATTTTTCCTAGCATCCTTAAGATACTAAGATACTTCCCACCAAGTTTCATGGTCATAGAACTCCTAGATAATTTACAAAAATTCACACAAGTATCCATCAATGATAAAAGGAAAATCTATAACTCAAAAACCCTACGTGCAATGACTCTCAAATTTTAAACAGGGCTTCTACTAAGCAAGACTAGCTTACCCACAAAATTTCATAATTTTTGGATCACAGAAACTCAAGATATAATTCAAACAAGTTTGCATGCATTTGAAAACACATTTCAAGTTCCTATTTAATTCATCAAAAATTTCTACATCATATGCTCATCTCATATTTTTCTTAAATACTAGACCTCACTGTGAGTCTATCAAAATTTGAATCACATCATTTGGATCTACACATTTGGAGTTACAAAATTTACAAAATAGCATTCAAAACATCCGGAAAGTCACACACGACAGGGATATCTGCTAGAGACTTTGCTTGCACCACATTGGTCGTGCAAGAAAGATTGATGTCATGGGGTAACTATACTAGAAAACCCTCCTGATTACCAGGATCTCTGAGCATGACTACCCTAGTCGATATATCAATAAGCACTCCTTGACGGCTTATCCAGTTCATTCCCAATATCACATCGATACCTAGCCCCAGTAAAACTACCAGATCAACCTAATAACTTCGCCCCTCTATCTCAAATTGTACGTCCCCAACTACCAGCTTGGTTGGGATAATACCACTGGCAGCCCTAATACAATAACCCTCACCCTCAATAGTATATGTTTTCTGCATAAACTTGGATGCAAATGCTGGACTAATAAAGGAATGCGAAGCACCTGAATCAAATAGTACAACTACGGGGTGTTGATCAATCAGAAACTTACCAGCAGTCACTACCTCTCCTGAAGAAATCTCAGTAATATTAGTGTGGTTCACCTACCCCTGATGGCCATCTTGGTAGTTATTCTTCTTAGGGTAAGGGCACTCCCTTGCCCAGTGGCCTATCTTGTTGTAGTTCTAGCACAGCATGTTTCTTGGAGGAGCCTTGGAACTGCCCTGACTGGTAGTGCCCTTGGGAAGAGCAACTGTAAACGCCTTGCGAAACCCAGTCTTGGCGGGGTTCTTATTCAGTGGTGGGCGGAACTTAGTAGCTGACGCTAGAGGACGGAATGGAGCCCTCTATGTGACTGGAGCCTTGGATTATGAGGCGCCCACCTCATAGGCCTACTTATGACTTTTTGAAGTAGCGTACACAACATTGTTGTTCTCTTACGATAAGGCATCACTCACAAACTCATTAAAAAGAGCACACTTGCAATTTCCCATGGTCTTCATCAATTTGGGGCTAAGTCCCCGCTTGAAGCTAGCAATCTTTTTGGCATCTGTGTCCACAAACTCGATAGCATACCTTGCAAGGTTGTTGAAAGCCTACAGGTATTCATTCAAGCTCTTATTCCCCTAGGTTAGCTTCATGAACTCTGTATGCTTGATCGCCATGAGACCAGGAGGAATGTAATTTCCCCTAAAAGCAGACTTGAACTGATCCCAAGTGATTTGAGCATTAGCGGGCATAGTGGATTGATGATGACTCCACCAAATGCCAGCTGGCCCATGCAGTTGGTGAGATGTGTACTCAGTCTTTAGCACCTCAGTCAAGCGGAGCAGACGGAACTTCTACTTGAGAGTATTCAACCACTCATCAGCTTGTAGAGGCTCCTCAGCCTCCTTGAAGATCGGGGGTTTCGTGTCAAGGAAATCCTTGAAATCACTGTATTGATTTGGTTCTAGTCCTTGGCATGGACCACGGCCATCCCGATTCACAATCATACGGAGAGCCTTAGCCATAGTGCGCTGTCCTTCTGCAAGCATTGCTATTAACTCCGTTGGTGTGGGTGGTGGTGGTAGTGGAAGATCATCATCATCATCACCCACACCGATGGAACGAGTATGAGGCATCTGCAACAATGCGCAACTAGTAATTATTGATGATGTTAGCACATTGAAGAGGAATAATGTAATTGTGCCAAACTGAATTTACTGACGAGAATGAAAACTTCATACAATAAACAGAGGCAATAATTCATTCTCCAATCACCACATCATCAAGTAGATTACTAGCGCCATACGCAGTGCATTCCAACATGACAAGTTTTAAACTTAACCATTATGATACACATCCCGAAGGAAGCGAATTAAAGTACATTACATGCCAAGTTTGAATTAAAAAGGTACATCCAACATCAGTCATCGCACTTAAGTCCATTACATCAATGACTACAAAAGCTTAAACTAGTGAGACTTGCTGATGAACTACTCGTCGAAGTGATCGCTGTCCACATCGGATACACCTTGGACTTCTTCTGGGTCTTGCTCTTCTTCTTCATCTGCAGGCTCAGCTGCATTGTCATCCATCTGCATGTCCTCTTCTTCATCATCGGCCTCAATCACCTGAGGTCCACCCACATTTGGATACCTTGGTATGGGGCGAGGAATAGGAAACAGACGGTTGTGCAGTTGATGGTGCTCAACTTGAAGCTCTTCAAGCTGTTCTTGTAGTGCTTGCTCCCTTTGAAAGGCGTTGTGGTTGGCCAAAATCCAACCCCGACGTCTTTCTTCTGCTAACTCTAAAGTTGCATCTCTGTGACGGGTCACACGATCCAATTCTTGTGCAGCCTCATCTCTCTCAATAGTGAGGTTCATCAGTTGGTTATGAAGCTCGTCTCTCTCGCGTGCTATTTGACCCCACTATTGCAGACGATAATTTGCAATACCGCGAATCTCCTCAACTTCTTGCTGAGCTCTCCCACATGCATCCGCCCTACGGCGATACTTGTGGGCACGCAACCTAAACTTGTGCTGGGCTTCCATTGCCTTGCCAGCTTCATCTAGCGCACTTGAAAGGGTGTTTTGCCTGACTCGACAAAGCTTCAAGACTACCATCATAGCACTCATTCCAGCGTTGTCGCTCTGCACACGTTCGCCATGGCCTCGAACCAAGGCCTGACCAACGTCCTGAGTCCACTCAGCCTCAGTAGGAGACACTCGGGGAATGGATGAAGCAGGTCCACCCACTAACTCATCCCCAAAGCTCTGTGCTATATCCATCAGCACATCAAGGGCAGCAACCTGAGCGGCTTCCCATGGGCTTTGTCCATCAGTCTTAATGCTCCACCCATGCCACAACGGTCTTGTGGGGTTTTGCGGCACTACAAAGGTCATGATGTACCATGGTACATCTCCTAATGGTACCGCCTGCCTCCATGTGTAGCTGGGTGCCTCCGGGTACCCAACTGAACTGAGCACCCTCTAGAGCAAGGTGGGAGTACCAAACTGGTCCAAAAAGGTGCTGCTACCAGTAGGAAACATGGGCGTGGCCATCTATATAAAAAAGGGATGCAATTCACGTGAGAGGATTATTTTGCTACGAGATTGCACTTTACACTTGGGATAAGCAATTATAAGGGAGGGAGTAATGCAATATGAATGACATGAGTGAATATGATGCATGCGTGTCCTCACAAACCTATGAAAATTTAAGCTTTAGCAGAATATACGGTGGCATACATACGTTCTCTCAATTAGCGGTAACTAGTCGATCTACACGGTGTGTTGTTAATGTACCTATAGAAAACTTCATTGCAGCCCAACCCAACAAGATATAATGCTAATTACACAAGTAGTAACTAAGATACTCTCCATATATATATATCCCCAGATATATACACTTCGGTATCCAAACTATCCAACAAATATACCCACAATTAAGTACCTTCATATATACATGTATGCAACATGTAAATACTATAGTAACCACAACTAACTCTCCCCTAGACCGATGGTTGGACGGTCATGCTCTCGCAACTCACACTTACCTTAGCGTAGAGGCAATTGATCCTTACATTACCATTCAAACGAATGGCATCCATGCAATATCACACTGCATGGATGACGAAATAGAAACAATCAATTCCCCCAAGTTAGTAATTATATATAAGCCACCTAGAAGTCCTTAAGTGGGCTATAAAGGATGTGATCACCAGTATACCATAAAAATTTTGATTTTTGAACACTTATATATAACTATAAGTTGGAAAACCATTTTTACAACAAAAGCTTTTGTTTTAAATAGCCGTAAGACATGTTTAATGCTGAATCTAGCTTTGATGCCAGTTGTCATAGAACCGACCAATTTATAAGAGCACAAGTACAAAAACAATAGCCGAAACGATCAAATTCTTGAACTTGAGCCCATATAAACCCGGTAGTCAACTGAAATCTCGAAGGATTTCAAACCAACTTACATACAACCAAGATCACAGTAATTCAACATAACATATCGTACGCTACAACATTTCGCAGACATTGCAAATAGATTACATCATCACAGAGTCATCGTTATTACAAAACAAGTCTTGTAAAACATGCGGAAGCAAATAGTTTAACTTACACACCCGAGTTCAAATACACATACTGGTTTGCTGATCACAACCCGCAAAAGCATTCAGATAAGAGAACAGAGATCATGCCCATGATCTAGTCTTCATCACCCGCCGGGTGAAGACAATACTTACAGAATCCCTGATATAGAAGGTCATCTACAACAAGAGGGAATAAACCCTGAGTACAAGAATGTACTCAGCTAGACTTACCCGTCGAAAACCAAAACAAATGACACCAAGGATTATGCATAGCTTAATGTAGTGGATCTAGCTGACACTTACTTTTTGTAGAAAAGCATAAGTAATAATGATCAACTCTTAACCCGAACTAGCAGTGACTTTTAGCCATTAACCTGTCCTTTATATTAGCACCTGTACTAAGCAATCATTTTATTAGGGTGCAAACATTAATAACCATATCAGGTATACATTGTGGCAACCTTATCATCATCATCCATTTAACCATATCGTTAAATTAATTGAATCTACGTTGCCGCTGCTCAGTCAAGTTCTCACTATCCGGGAGAGACGGCGATTCGAATCAATTCCTATCCAGCTAGAGGGGTATTCCTAAACACAAGCCCTGCTTCCCCCATCAGGGTCACAAACGAGTCACCTTTGGTATGATTTAGGAATCGCGAGTCCAAACAGATCGACATTCTCAGAGAACCACTCTGCCAAGGTTGTTTGGGACTCTAACCCGCCTTGGGATTATGCCAATGGCTCTCCGCACATCCTTACTACCTCCATAATGCATGCCACTGCTCGCATCCCTAGCTTGAGTCGAGCTACTAGGCTTCGCGGTCGGAACGACTTATCTGGCTAGCTAAGTGTTAGGCTGTGTTCAACATGACATAAGGACGTACAGCGTATCGGTCCTTAAACGACTCAGACGGAGTCACTATGTCCAAACCTACACAAGACTCCGCCCGGTCTTAATTCATTATTAACATGGTTCTTTTCCACAATAGCAAATATAGTCAACCGTGATCCACCTCATCCTAAAGCTCGCAGGTGATAGGAAATCACCTGACTTCTACCGCACTAAGCATGGCTAAGCATTTAACCCGTTCCTGAACTTAAATAGGATTCCAGTGCGATATCTAGACAAGGAGGGATATATAATGCAGCAATTGGTTCCAACCAATTCCTATACTTAATGCATCATCAATGAATAAAAGATACTCAATGTATTTGTAAAAACATGGGAGGCTTAATATGCTTCGGGGCTTGCCTTTCAGGAACGAGGAAGGCTGGTGGTCAGGGCACTCGGGCAACTCCTCCACGGCGGTTGCTTCATCGGCTTCCTGCACTTCAGGCTCCTCCTCCTGGTTGGCTCCCTCAAACTCCAGCAATGTCACTCCCTCCGGCACACCTATTGCATGAATGCGCAAGATAAATATCATGGATGCACATAAACGAATGTCAGGGATGCTCTGGGAATGCACATGTTCGTTGTAGTTTGCATATTCCAACTTAAGCCCTATTCAAATCACTTTACTTACCAAGTTTATACAACCTAATGTATAATTGCTCATCTTCGGTTAATGACCTAGCACCTGCACCTAAGCATATTCTCAAGTTAGGCTAACCCCTAAACAATCAACGAGAACATTGCATCAAGCATACACTCAAGCATTTGTATTTCAGCAAAATGAAGACTATGTAGCGGTATAGTAAACTAGCCATAACTGGAGATTTATAAATCCAATTGACATGCAACAAGATAATTTGGAAAGCTTATGAAATTGTATACAATTCATTTTCAGACCTCAAAGCATGATTCAACACTTTACCAGGTCGAATTCTTTAATCAACAGAAATTTGTCCATACAAGACAGAGAGTAGGTAAAACTGGAACCTAACTTTAAACATCTGTAGTTTCTAAACTACTAGGCCAAATGCCCTCAAATTTTGACAGGAGCTAGACACATAAATTTTCCACAACTTTTGTATTCATTACATTCGTAGCAAACCAAAATATCATGGGGAACTTTCTAACGTCCCCAGATCTGTCCAGAGGGACATAATGCAAACAAATAATTATTAACTTATGATGTAAACAAATAATTGGACAAAACTAACTCTACTCACTTATTACACATGTCACAAGAACACCAGAAAGGAGGGTATTCATCACCAAAACATTTCTTTTAATACCTTTCTTAATTTATTTAATTAATTAGAGGAAATGGTAAACATATATGAAAACTACACCATTAAATCTACAAAAATTACAGTAGATACGACATGCTCTAAGTAGACTACCATAAAAATTTCACACCATTTGAGTAAGTATAACAGCCTACACAAAAATGATAAGGCATAATGGCTTAAAATGGCATAATTAGGAAACCTTATTGAAAAGTGTCAAGCAACAGATTTCATATTTTTCCTAGCATCCTTAAGATACTAAGATACTACCCACCAAGTTCATGGTCATAGGATTCCTAGATAATTTACAAAAATTCACACAAGTATCCATCAATTATAAAAGGAAAATCTATAACTCAAAAACCCTACATGCAATGACTCTCAAATTTTAACCAGAGCTTCTACTAAGCAAGACTAGCTTACCCACAAAATTTCATAATTTTTGGATCACAGAAACTCAAGATATAATTCAAAGAAGTTTGCATGCATTTGAAAACACGTTTCAAGTTCCTATTTAATTCATCAAAAATTTCTACATCATATGCTCATCTCATATTTTTCTTAAATACTAGACCTCACTGTGAGTCTAACAAAATTTGAAACACACCATTTGGATCTACACATTTGGAGTTACAAAATTTACAAAATAGCATTCAAAACTAGAAATTTGAACTATCCTTATGAACACACAGTCACTGACGCGTGGGACCCGCGTGTCAGCCGGACCCACATGTCAGTGATAGCGAAACAGGGGAGGATGCTCGCGATGGCGTGGCAGCGGTGAAGCTCACCGATGGTGACTTCTCCGACGACGAGGACGGTACCTCCGTGACCGTCACGACCTCCCGTGTTGATTGGTGCCCCAATCGCTCTCTCTACCGGCCCCTAGGTACGTCGGCCATGGCGCACGGCGGCTCGACCATGGCGCACGGTGGAGCTCCGGTGAAGTATGGCGCCAAATGCCTAATTAAGGTGCACGTAGGCTTCCAGGGATCATGGCGGACCGACCTATGCTACCGCTACAGGCTGTGGTGAAGTGCTCGAGCGTGGCCACGGGAGGTCACCGGCGGCAACCATGGCACGGCGGTGCACGGCCATGTTCTGGCTCGGCCGGACTGGCTTCGCTAGTAGCATCATCACTAGAGCAACTACACATGTTAGAGAAGACGAAACAAAGGCTAGGGAAGAAGGAGCGGTGCGGTGATGCGCTAGCCACGACGAACCACAACTCCGGCGAGGTATGGCCATGGCTATGGTGTCGGAAACTAGCCAAGGGTCCTCACCTAAGGTCGATTTGACGCTACAAGTTGGTGGAGATGATGGAGCTAAGCAAGGCGAAGCTTCCGGCTAGCTGGAGCGAGGCATGACGCAACGACGAGCGCGCACGAGCTTGGTGGGACAATGGCGGGGCAATGGCTCCGCTTCGGCTGCGGTGAACGAATGGAGGAGGCAAAAGAGGAGGCAGAGCGCATGCGAAGGGCAGCAGGGCGTGGGCTTTTGTAGTGGACAGCGGGTAGCGGCATTAGGCCAGCCATGGCACAGGGCCTGTGCGGTCAGGCAACCGGCGACGCGCGGCGCCACATGGCGATGAAGGTCTGAACGGTCGGGTCACTGTAGCGATCTGAAATTTCGATTCAGTGCTCCATGGCAACGACTGCAGCGCCATTTCTACGATCTATAACTTCCAAACTGTGATGATCTAGCTCATGCCGTAGTTAACAAAGTTGGAGATCTACATGCAGGCTACAACTTTGACAATTGGAGCTCGAGCTGGTTCGGCTTGGTTTGGGAGATACACTGCGCTAAACATCAGTACATGGAACTGAAACATGCTTTGTGACTTAGAAAATTTTCAGAGTTACAAAATAGATCTCAAAACTGACTTGTGGGTCCTTTTTGAACATGTTGTGCACATTTTCATGACTTGGCTTCTAAACAAAGTTTGTTCCTTATAAAATTTGCTACAACTTTTCTTTAGGTTTCTTAGACATGCAAACATCCTAAGCTACACTTTTTAAACAGTCAAACAAAAGGGTTTAGGGGTCCAAACAAGTCAAACCACTTTTTGAAATCCTATTTAGGCAACATGATCAATATGAACAATGTTCCAAATGACATTCTAGGTGTCACTAAGTTGTTTATGAGAATTATTAGTCACACCACACCTTGGTCACACAAGAATCAAGCATTGTATGTACTGAAACAATGAAAAACACATGAAATGTTACATCTATTTCATAGTCATGTTTCACATGTTTCATGATCTTGTTGCATAGTATTAACTAACCTTATTTCACTAAAGTAAGTTGCACATGTTGCACTTAAGTGTTGCACACTTTTTATTTCATACAAGAAACAACACACATGGAATATACATCATGTTGCAACGTTTCGAAATCATGTTTCATGTGATATAAGTGTATGAATGAATGCATGATGCTCATGTTCATGAAATGCAAGTGCAAATGTGGAAGGCAAACACCTGGGGTGTTACACGAGACTCGGCTACTTAGCCCAATCGATAAACTATAGTAAGCTAAGCGCTCTATGAACCCGCACACAAAAGCAATGATAATCTTCACTAAGCAAGATATATATTCAAAGTAAGCATAGCCATGTAGATAAGAATATGATGAATTAATAATAAGTCTTACAAGATGTAGAAGTGAAGATACAAGGCTTCACCGAACCTCCAAGACTAGATCCAGAACTTCAGCATGAGCCCCACTTGACCCTCACTCTCGAGCTACTAATCTACTACATTAGAGAGCTCTAGACCTAATCCATCTAGTGTATGCTAATCTGAAGGAGAGATATGAATTAAGGTTTTAGGATCTACTGAGGGAGGGGGCAGGGGCTAGTATATATAGCCCTAAGGGTCCAACGTGAGCCCTTGGATCAAACCGACTTAAGCAATGACTTAGATGCAATCCTTAAGGTGGTGGGGAACTAACATTTGAAGGAGGCTGATAGTTGGGGCCCATAGGGGCCAGGCAGCCCCACCTATAGGCCAGCCAGCCCCACATGGCAGTGGATCAAGCCCTACTTTAGTGATTCACCTTCTGGATCCTTCTAGAGTCATCCCACATTGATACCACTGTAAAATTCTATGATTTCCTTTGACGATTAGGCCCTCTTTGGTGGTTTTCTGATTAAACCCTGCTGAAAATATAGATTCACCAAAACTCATGGAATTTATTAGTTTAGACCCCTATACCTATGTTTGGTGATGGAATTAAGTATAAATGCAGGTTATGTTGATGGTTTATAATTGAGTTGCATGCCTCCTTCCTGGTTTGCTTCCAACTATGAAGCTAGTACTTCCTTGGCCTTACTAGCCTTGTTTTTTCCTGATGAGAGCTTCTGGATCTTCAACGTGCTTTGTTGAAAGGTTGAAACTAGTCATGCACTACCCTATATAAGATATGAATAGATAAAAACAAGGGTATGCCTACTAGAGTAGTGGTGAATAGTTTGATAACATCGATAAGTAAAGTTTTATCAATTCTTTCAATGCCTGTGCCCTCCCCTGCAACGATGCCTGAAATCCTTGTTGGTATCTATTAAAGTGAGTGCAGAAAATAAGAATTCTGTAAGCGCATAGAATCCTATTGTAGAATTTCACCAGGAACATTACATGTATCATTATTTATATTTTACCATAGGGACACTACTACAGAAAGTTAATTCACCTCCGGGACCTTCACCAACATTTTTGAGATAATCGGTGGTGATACGTATCACCGTGGGCTTATGACTTGTGGGGTTCCACCTGGCCGAATAACGGGCGGTGATGAATGTTTTTACCACCGGCTTGGCGTATGATTCGACGGTGAACATAATCTTGTCCTTCGCCACCGTGTCATCCACCGAACTAGCGGTAGAAGGGTTTTCACCGCTAGCTGCTCGTCCTATCACTACTAGAAATCTCCACTTCTATGATGAAAATCTTAATGACAAATCCAAAACCGTCATAGAAGATCGCTTTTTATGATGAATATTTCTGTGTCGTCATAGATCAGTGGTGACGATCCTGCAACCCTCCTTTTCTATGATGAAATCAAGCATAGTCACAAAAAACATCACAGAAGAACATAGGGTTTCATCATAGATCAGTCGTGTGACTCATCTGTGATGATCTCCTTTAAAACTATGATGAATAGGGATTCATCATTGAACTAATTACCTATCTATGATGAATAATATTCGATCTGTAACGAATGGCTTCGTCATAGATCTCCACACTGTACTTTCTCCATCTGACATGTACCTATAGGACCTACAGTTACTCATCTATGATGCTTACAATTCATCATAAAAGTCTCCACTCAATCCTTTCTCCAAGCGACGTGTACCTATGGGACCCATACCAACTAACGTGTACCTGTGGGACCTACAGTTACTCATCCGTAATGCTTGCAATTCATCATAAAAGTCTCCGCTCAGTCCTTTCTCTGTCTGACGTGTACCCACGGGACCCTTCAGCATCCGACCTATGGGACCCAACACCTTACGTGTCACGTGTACCTGTGGGACCATTCTCCATCTCCATTTGACCTGTGGGACCTGATGACTTGCATGTCACATGTACCTATGGGACCATCCGACCTATGGACCCGACGGCTCATGTGTCACATGTACCTATGGGACCTTTCTCCATCTCCATCCAACCTATGGGACCCGACATTTTATGTGTCACTTGTACCTTTTGTGCCACTGGAGTCGAATAAATTAAAAAAAACTTCAATGCCTGGGAGTCAAACTCGGGACCTAGAGGAAGGAATGCATGGTCTTTACCATTGCGCTAGATGCCTGGTTGTATTGGCATATCTTTGGAGTCTTTATAGTATTATATTCTCTATGTGGATGCCCTATAGGTTGACCTATATTGGATATTTCCCCTTCAAGTGGAAACAAATCTATGCCCGTTGGACTAGCGGTGGTAGCGGTGGATCCCCGGTGTGCTGTGGTGGCTCCAGCATCCTTTCGGAGGCTAGGCGAAGGGGCTTGCTGGTGGAGCGCGGTGGCATTGGCGTCCGTGTCCATTGTATGCCACGGCAGAGGCGACAGATCCGATCCGTAGGTATCCTTTCTTGCCTTTTCCTGTTCACTTCACTATTTTAGCCCTTGCTTGAACATGAGGTATACAAGAAACATTCTAGCATTGGAGATCTGGTTAGGCCAATGATATGATGACGAAAAGAACTAGAAGGTGGCACTGGTTGGTTTTCTACTGATGTCTTGATTTTCTGCATATGTTCAGTTTTGTTACTGTAATGCCTGTGTGCAACTAGGCCTGTTAATTGTGAAGTGCTTGCTTGGTTATACCTATCTATCTAGGCAAACAAATAGGCCCATTGCTTCTGCCTTCAAAACAGTTGTAATTGTCATCCTCTTAATCTTTGTCTGTCTCATATGGAAGAAGCTTTAAGCTCATGTACTGATTGTAAGTGTGATGGATAGACTTGATTTAGCTAGAATTGTAATGGTTACAACTCCATTAACTGCTACTCTAGTTTGAGTTATATATATCTATGTGGTGCTACTCTTAATTTGTTTGAGGTCATACCATGAAAATTGTTAATGGTTGTTAAAGTTGCACTCATGGCGGCGAGGCGGCACCCCATGTCGCATTTGTTGGCGCTCCCTGATGAGCTGGCCATTGCGATCGTCGGCCACCTTGCTGCAACCTCAGAGCGGCCCATGGATGACCTATGTAGCCTATGGTGGCCTGCTCATCCATGCGCCGCATCTATGGCAACCCCGCCGTCAGTTGGCGCATGGCACTAGACTAGTGCAGATGTGGGCTAGGGTGGGACAATGTCGGCAACTACTATGCCCTCCTTTCTAGCCTAACCCAACTCTATAACCTAGAGGCTTGCTTCCTCACTGGGATGCCAATGGTATTCGAGGAAACCCATAGGCCCTAGTAATGCCTCGACGATCTCGTTGGCGCCGTCGATGGCAGGCACAATCTGGTGGCCTATCTGGTCGCCATATTGC
This sequence comes from Miscanthus floridulus, assembly GCF_019320115.1. Taxonomy (NCBI): domain Eukaryota; kingdom Viridiplantae; phylum Streptophyta; class Magnoliopsida; order Poales; family Poaceae; genus Miscanthus; species Miscanthus floridulus. Next base: position 114,030,795 of record NC_089580.1, on the reverse strand, counting down.
TCTATAGGTTATAATGGCAATGCTCGCGACGATGACACTATGAGGCAGTACATGAGATGGGTTGAGGGCAAGGAAGAATCATGGGTGGCGGTGGTGGACCAACGAGTAGGTGGCTATGCAACAAGGGGTGTGTGTTGTGCCGCCGTGAGGCGGCCACTGAGGTGATATGTGAAACGAGGTGGGCCTAGGGCAAGTTGTTGCTACCACCGCCAGCATAGGTGCGCAGTGATCTTCTGTGCGCAGGTGATGTTTGCGGCGATGTAGACGGATGGGAAGGAAGGGCTGTGTATTGCAATGAGGACTATAGGCTTCGCCATGAATTTGAGTTGTTTGCATGAGAACTTGGAATAAGAAACTAGTAGTTCACTCTTCACATGCAAGAGTGAACTACTCCCTCCATCCTAAAATATATTGCATTTTGGCTTCAGTAGTACTTTTCAGCGAACACACGTGTTTTCCTCATAATAAATTAGCATAAGCACCAATATAAGCCAAATTTCAGCGAAACGAACAGGGCCTCATTTCACTGAAATTTAGCTTATGCTGATTTATTGTGAGAGGAAAACACTGTGCGTTCACTGAAAAAAACTACTAAAGTAGTTCGAGCTCCTCAAATATAGTGTATTCTGCAGCTTTTATTTGTTTCTATTTTCTTTTGTTTTGTTTCAATTTTATTTGTTTCCTTTAGGGATTCAACGAAAGTACTCGTATGAACCAGGTTTCCCTGTATGACGTGAGATGTGTTTGGCCTGGTCAGATTTATTATGCTCGAACTTTCTTGCGTGTGCAGTAAAATTTAAATAGCTATGTGGCTCCTCCTTTAGGCATTAGATCAATGAGAGACTTGATTGGATGAATTCTGTTATGCATGTTTACCATACTATAGATCAGAAAGAGAACCAGAAAGAAACCTACAGGCAAAACCAACCAACAGGGGCTAGAAACCGGCTACCAAATGACCGAAGGACCTGATCTACACCATGCTCAACAGAGTTTAACACACATAATACAAAGTTGAACAAAAGTAAACATAGTCATGCAGAGGGCCAAAAACGACACCCCTGCCCCTCAATACTGTGACAGCAGCAAAGATCCTAGGCAATTAATATGGGTGTTCTGGTCTTTTTTAATTGCTTTAGTCTCTTTTAGTCACCTAAACCAAACACCCTAGGATATTTGCTATTAAATTTTAGTCCTTGTTCTCGGAGTCATTAGTAGAGGAGTAAATAAAGTTCTATTTGATGTTATGTCACATTGTATTTGATGTATCTTCCTTATGTTCGGAGTTGGGAGTTTCTTACATGTTAGACGCGTCCAAACGAGGAAAAAACTATGGAGCAAACTGTTAGACGTGACCAAATGTACATAGGTCGGACTTTCTTATGTGTGAAATAACATCTTAACACCAGTGGCTACTCAGCTCTGCATTAGACTGAGGTGAGACTTGCTCCTCACTGCAAGGTTCTTGCATGTTCAATAGAGATTGACAAAGACACCAAAGGAACAAAAAAACAAACTAAAACCAAAACGACCTGAGCTACACCACGCTCAACACAGTTCAACCCACCTAATACAAAGTACCACCCCATGACCAAGGAGCAATAAGACATTTATGTGGTTTAGCGGTGCGGCTTGGCCACGTCATGTCAATGTGAGTGTCCCTGCTGCAATAGGCTGTTGACGCCACCCACGCATGCGCGTCTACATAGGAATGTAGGAGCACGCAAGTAGTCATGATAGTCGAGGGGTAGACTAAAGGCTGAAGACTGACGAGTTATAGACTGAAGACTGAAGCAGCCATGAAAATAGGACGAGTTGAGTTCAACACATATCAAAGCCACTCATGACTACTATTACTACTGAACTAGGTGTCATTTGGTAGCCTGTTTCTAGCCCCTGTTGGTTGGTTTTGCATGGAGGTTTCGTCCTAGTTCTCTTTCTGATCTGTAGTGTGGTAAACATGCATACGGAATTTATCCGATCTAGTCTTGTGTTGATCTAATACCTAACGGAGGAGCCACATAGCTATTCAAATTTTACTGCACACGCAAGAAAGTCCGAGCATTGTAAATCTGACCGGGCCGGACACATCTCATGTTATATAGGAAAACCTATTTTGTAGAAACAAAATAATAGAAAAGCAAAAGCAATAGGAAATCAAAAGCCATAGAATACACTATATTGAGGATAAATTTCAAATGCTAGAATACACTACATTTTAGAGAGTGAAAAGGATTAGTCTCTTATTCAAATTCTCATTCGAAAAACTGGATTTCTTGACGAAGCCTATAGTCCTCACTGTAATACACAACCCTTCCTTCCCATCCGTGTGCATCGCTGCAAGCGCCACCTGTGCAAGGAAGATCACCGTGCACCTACGCCGGCGGCAGCAATGACAACTGTCCCCACGTTGTATTGTAGATAACCTTGATGGCCAGGCAGTGGCACAGCACACACCCCTTATTGCTAAGCCACCTACTCATTGGTTCACCACCACCGCCCGCTGTCATCGCCCTCGATTCTTCCTCGCCCTCGATCTGTCTCATGCACTGCCTCATAGTGTCATCATCGCCGGCACCATCATTGTGCCTATCGCCAGATTGTGCCCGCCATCAGTGGCGCAGGTGAGATCATCAAGGCATGGCTAGGGGCTGCACTTTTCCATGAATATGGTTTGTATCTCGGTGAGGAAGAAAACCTCTAGGTTGCCAACTTAGGTCAGGCTAGCAAGGAGGGCGTAGTAGTTAATGAGGTCAGCTCCTGTCCTCCCGCATCTAACCAGATCCAGTGCTAGATGCTGACTGATGGTGGGGATGCCATAGATGCTGTGCATGAACGAGCAAGTCGCTCGTAGGCTACGGAGGTCATCCATGGGCCGATCTGAGGTTGTAGCGAGGTGGCCGGTGATCTCAATTTGCATGTCGATAGGGAGTGCCATTAGCGACTTGATTGCCGGTGTGGATGGAGCTACGACATGTGGACAGCGGTGAGCTAGAGGGCTAAAGAGGTGGAGTGGTGCGACATGTGTTGATTGAGGGGGAGGCGGGGAGGTAGCCAAGCAACGGTTTACAGTAGGAGTTCTCTAAATACCCTCTATGAACTAGCATGGGAACTCGCAACGATGACACGGTTTAGATTACCAGGTGAGAAGGCGACCGGGTGCATTGAGTGTACACTATTTCCAATCCTAGGAGTCAAAATGTGAAACAGGAGATGCCAACCAACCATGAAGCCTCCATCATCGCATCCTATGGGAGAGCAACCATTCATCTCTCCTCTTTAACCATCGTCACGTCCTATGGGAAGCAACCATTTGGCTCTCCTCTTTAAAATGACCAGTAGGTTGTAGAGAGCACCACCGACCGAGGTATTCTCTCATACATACATACCAGTACACATCTCATCACCTCCTCCAATCCCTACTCACTAGCCGATCCCTACTCATCAGTGGCACATAGAGCAAGTAATGGCGCACTGGTCATCTGGCAAGTTTTCCATCGACTACAAAGATGAGGATGGTGAGGAGGTGAATCAACCAACGCCAAGCACCGAGCGTGAGGTGGATCCCACCGAAGACGATGGGGAGCCCACCGATGAGGAGGAGGAGACGCTGCAGGTGGTAAAGGATGAGGAGAAGGAGAAGGAGGCACCGACAGAGAAGGTGGACAACATCACTGAGACCATTCTACCAGGGTTCGGCCCCATGCCGCACAACAAGAAGCATAGGCTCAACCCTCCATCCCCCAACATGATCATGGGGGATGAGGATGACTCCTCGTCGGAGTAGGATGAGGAGGAGGGCGGCAACAACGGCAACGGTGGTGGCAACAACGTCGATCAATAGGTTTAGTTAATTAGTACAGTCGTAGTAGGTCTAGTACTAACTAGTAGTAGTACAATGGTGGGTGCGTTGTAGTGCACTTTTGGTCTATTTTGAATAGCCTCATGTACCCATGTAAATTTTAGGAATTAGGAATCAATATAATGGCAGTTTTAACTATTTTTGAGTGTTTTTCATGTATTTTGGAATGTGCTTTTGATGAGAGCGCACAAGTAATGGCTTTCTTTGAACTGTAAATAGCATTGCGATGAAATGAACAAGCTGATATAAACACTGAATAAACAAGCACACTGCCAATTATAGATTGAGATACATCAACATTATTGACATCCAGATATATACCACAATTAACTAAGTTCAAACCATCGCCTAACTGATCTTGTTGCCCTTCCGCTTCTACACCATTTTTTGCATGTCCGGCCTATGGCAAAATGAGGGGGGCGGACTGTCCTTTGGTTGTCGATTTTGCATGTCCAAGATAAAAGAGCTAGCCAAACACCAAATATATGGTCTGGCCTCGTCTAATACAACATGGCCAAATTGTGCTTTGGTGGCATAAAAGATTAGGCACCTATTCCTAGGTTGGTTTTGTAGAGCTAGGCATGGCTATATGCATGATAAGAGGAGAGCAGTGCTACTAGAAAGATAACATAACATCAAACCAGGCTTCATATATATATGTGGAGTACAGCAATGATATGAGTCCAGACTACATAACCATGCCTTCATCGACCATAATAAGAGGAGAAACGTGCCTAACTAGTCATACAACTACTACATAAACATATGTACTAGTTCTAACTATAGATGATTAACATGACTTCGTAGTAGTAATGATCACTAAGCAACATACTCGTCCTAACTACAAATGTTTACATGACTTGATACTACTAATTAATTCAATGAGCGGTGCCATCCCACAGCTCTAAGCAACAAGGGTACAAACAGGCATGATCAAAATCCAACGCCTTCAAGGTAAACATGCTTAGGTTGAAACCAGCAAACCTCACCACCATGTCGAATCAGAGGATCACTTCACCCGCTCCTGCCATGGGGCACCGGGAGCTGATCCGGCAAAGGCAAGCTGGACCATGATGGGGCACCTCTATAGAGCCCTTAGACATGTCCTCGGTAGATAGCGAGTAGGACTGCAATGTTGTAGGAGACCCGCTCCCACATTGGGGCACAGGGAGTGGATCCGGCGATGACAAACTCGACCACGATGGTGCCATCAGCGACAGTGAGGTGGACCGCACCGGGAGCTATGGTGGCGAGCAAACCACCAATGTTGGTGGCGTCAACATCGTCATTGTGGGAGATAGGAAGACCAATGCCAACCTAGGGGATAGTGTCTAAGACTGTGATAGTGCCTACGATGATGGTGAGGTGGACCGCACCGGGAGCGGCGGTGGTGAGCGAACCACCAGTGCCGGTGGCGTCAATGTTGTCATCGTGTGTGATTGGGAGACAAATGGCAGCCTAGGAGATGGCGTGCGGGAGCATGACGGGTACCAACAGTCAAGAAGGGTACAAACAGGCATCAAAGTAGGGTGCACCAACACATTGGAGTAAGCATGGATTGGAGCCCAGCCACAGTTCCTCAAGGAGGACCTGGAGCGCTTCATGGGGATGTCCTTCATGGGAACCGATAGAGAGGTAGAGGTGGAGACTTTGTGAGGCAGTGCGAGGCTAGGGCTTTTGGCAATGCAATGGAGGAGTGAGGCTAGGCTTTGTACACATAGGGACGCTAGGGCTAGAACAGGCTTCTGACGTGACCACATGACATTCATCATTACTAGTACTATCCAAGTAATGAATATTTTAGATGGTCGGACCTTCTATCATCCGATGAAGTATACAGTGCAGTCCATTCCAAGTAGTCGTAGGCTCGTGGCAGCCAAGGGACAGCAACTAGCTAGAGATGGCTACATGGTTTCATAGGTTCTGATCATCTACACACCCTCGGCTATGTTTGAAGCTGCCACTTCAGGAATCCAATACCGTACTACTTCATGCATGTAGCCATAGACGGTGCAGCTCCTATTTGTAGCATAGCCGATTAGGCAAAAGTTCTACTCATAGCTGAGTACAAGAGTTACATGTCCGGCCCGTTCAAATTTACACTGCTCGGACTATCAGGCAAACATACAGTTTACAAGAAACATGTAAATGTCATTTCGTCTAATATCATAGAGAGACGTGGTCGGGGGAAATGTTGTGAAAATGCAAATGGGTGAGGGAAGGGGGAGCCAGTAGGTAGGCAATTAATGCAATGCTATCGAATGAGGGAAGGGGACGAGAGTGAAGCGAATGCGGCAGGAATGCTAGACACAAGAAGTGAATCGAGAGAAAGAGCTTTTGACCACCATGACATGCTTGACACATGAATGCCTGGTGCGGTTGTGATAGGTCTTTTTTGTACTTATTTCACTCCAATCCAAGCAGTCACACTAGTTAAGGGGTAGACTGATTACAACTCCGTATGACACTTTATTCTGCCCTATGAGATCAAATACTCAGTGGGTGGACTTTCTTGCATTAGTAGTAAAGTCAACAGCTATTGCTCCTCTGTTCTACATTAGATCATGGTGAGACTTGTTCAGATGAACTCCTCACTCCATGGTTGTTTCAAGGCCAACAAATTTTATCAAAGACATGAGTTGGCCTTAACAGAGATCAAAGGCACTCATGAATGTTTAGCATATTATAGATCAGATCAAAGACAACTAGAAATAATTCTGTAGCGAAAAGCAATCAACATGGGCTACAAACCTACAACAAAATGACCAAAGGACCTGAGCTATACCATGTTCAACATAGTTTAACCCACCTAATACAAAGTTCAACAAAAGTTAACACCAACACACAAATAAGAGTTCACATATTCACAAGGGCGTCCCACAGATCAAGCCAATCCATGATTACTAATACTACTAATACGTCCCATAGATAGGGTCAAGGCTGGCATGCAGGATCAGCTCCATGTCCACCTTCACTAAGATGGCATTGGCAGCTGGCTCGAACTCTTGACCAGATTAGCAATGTCATTATCCTTCAATCATAACAGAAAACCCTACTTCGCCACCAAGACGTTCACCGCTGCACTAATCTAAAGCTGGGCAGCAGCCAGCGCCGTGGCAGCCCCATGTGAATGGCTTCGGTCACCATGGCTCAAAGGCGGACCGGTAGAGCTCGGATGTGCTCCTCTATGGTGATCGGATTGTCTGTTGTTTCCATGGGGAAGGCCACGTCATAGGCAGCTTGCGTTCATAGCTGTATGGTCTAGACCCGTGTCCTCAGTTCCATAAGAAGGTTCATCATGTTATGGGCCTTCTCCTTCACCATCGCATAGTTGGCTCGTGCCTAGGAGGCCTCATTCTCGGAACATGAAGTACGTCATATGCAGCGTCTAGCTCACCGTGCAACATCTCGGTGTTCAGCCTAGATGATGATAACAATGCTTAGACCTTGCGGTAATCCTTCAATAATTGATGGTAGTCTACATCGTCTGAGTATTCATGCTCTTCTGACGATTCATCCACTTCAGAACCAGAGGGCTATGCGGGGACACATGGGCTCATCGATGGCGAGCGGTGATGGGATGACTCTCTGGCAACACTAGGGGGAAGCCCCACAATTGGGGATGGTGCCATCATGGAGAAAGCGCTACACAATGCAAGCCAAGTTCAAGCCCATATAGGATAAGGGGGAGAGTGATCGGATTGAGAATGCAAATGACTTATACTGAACTGACCGGCACAGCATGGCATAGAATCGTGGGTGGCTGCCCCCATTGGTGGATGCCTCGCGGGGATGCTTTCCGAGCACGACCGTGGATGAAGAACCGGTTTCTAGGGCCAACGAGGCTTGGGACGCCATCATGCCCACGTTCACTTATTGAGAAAGTAGGCAATTCCAAAACTAGTTAAATTAAACAGCATGAACACAAACTAGCTAGTGTGATCATTACTCGCATATTCTAGTTAATTGAAGATAAACAACATGAATAGCAGTACGGCGATGATCCACCTTCGAAGGGGAACTTGTGGTGGGTCAGAGACCACGCCGATGAGAGGTCCATCTATCAAAGGAGGATTGCCAGTGTGGAAGGCATCCAGGGCCTCCCCATCACCATGATCCTGCATGGACACTCCAATACCTATCATCATCAGATCGTCTACCTCCTCCAAGTGGATGGGGATGCTCGACTCGATTGTAGGGTCTGTCGCACCATTGAACTCCCACTGGGGGTGACCCCTCATCTTCAAGGGGAGGACCTAATGGTTGATGAAGGTATGAATCACCCTCAGCACTATTAGTCCCTGGTCCTTCAGATCCTCGATCGCATCCAACAATAAGTGCAAATATTATGGTTCCAACAGGGTTGGTGGCCTTGACCATGATTCCGACATGTCAGGACGTAGCCGGTCATGAGAAAAAGTCAGTAGTGGTGGCCGCTCATTATTGGGGACATAGAGCCACCTATGCTCCCAATCTAGGTCTACAGCATAGTGATGTTTAAGGCTCAGGTAGCACTCCTCCAATCCTAGATGAACTTTGATCGATGCACCCCCCATCGGACAACAATGGTGCTAAGAGGATGCTGACAGAACCACCCAGAAAAGAAACCGCCATAGATCATAATGGGCAGGTATTCCTAGGAATCCCTTAAACAACATGATGAAGACCGAGAGGTGGAGGATCCCCTCTGGGGTTAAGTCATAGAGGTGGAGCCTATAGTAGAAGAGCAACTGTCACAGAACCGACCAATTTATAAGAGCACAAGTACAAAAACAATCGCCGGAATGATCAAATTCTCGAACTTGAGCCCATATAAACCCGGTAGTCAACCGAAATCTCGAAGGATTTCAAACCAACTTGCATACAACCAAGATCATAGTAATCCAACATAACATATCATACGTTACAACATTTCACAGATGTTCGCAATTAGATTACATCATCACAGAGTCATTGTTATTACAAAACAAGTCTTGTAAAACATGCAGAAGCAATAGTTTAACTCACACACCGAGTTCAAATACACATACTGGTTTGCTGATCACAGACCGCAAAAGCATTCAGATAAGAGAAAGGAGATCATGCCCATGATCTAGTCCTCATCACCCGCCGGGTGGAGACAATACTTGCAGAATCCCTGATATAGGAGGTCATCTGCAACAAGAGGGAATAAACCCTGAGTACGGGAATGTACTCAGCTAGACTTACCCGTCAAAAACCAAACAAATGACACCAAGGATTATGCATAGCTTAATGTAGTGGAGCTGGCTGACACTTTCTTTTTGCAGAAAAGCATAAGTAACAATGATCAACTCTTAACCTGAACTAGCAGTAACTTTTTAGCTATTAACCTGTCATCTATATTAGCACCTGTACTAAGCAATCATTTTATTAGGGTGCAAGCATTAATAACCATATCAGGTATTCATTGTGGCAACCTTATCATCATCCATTTAACCATATCGTTAAATTAATTGAATCTACGTTGCCGCTGCTCAGTCAAGTTCTCACTATCTAGGAGAGACGGCGATTCGAATCGATTCCTATCCAGCTGGAGGGGTATTCCTAAACACAAACCCTGCTTCCCCCGTCAGGGTCGCAAACAAGTCACCTTTGGTACGATTCAGGAGTCGCGAGTCCAAACAGATCGACATTCTCAGAGAACCACTCTGCCAAGGTCGTTCGGGACTTTAACCCACCTTGGACTTATGCCAATGGCTCTCCGCACATCCTTACTACCTCCAGAATGTCGCCACCGCTCGCGTCCTCGGCCTGAGTCGAGCTACTAGGCTTCGCGATCAGAACGACTTATCCGGCCAGCTAAGTGTTAGGCTGCGTTCAACATGACATGAGGACGTACAGCGTATCGGTCCTTAAACGACTCAGACGGAGTCACTATGTTCAAACCTACACAAGACCCCGCCCGGTCTTAATTCATTATTCACATGGTTCTTTTCCACGATAGCAAATATAGCCAACCGTGATCCACCTCATCCTAAAGCTCGCAGGTGATAGGAAATCACCTGACTTCTACCGCACTAAGCATGGCTAAGCATTTAACCCGTTCCTGAACTTAAATAGGATTCCAGTGTGATATCTGGACAAGGAAGGATATATAATGCAGCCATTGGTTCCAACCAATTCCTATACTTAATGCATCATCAACAATAAAAGATACTCAATGTATTTGTAAAAACATGGGAGGCTTAATATGCTCCGGGGCTTGCCTTTCAGGAACGAGGAAGGCTGGTGGTCAGGGCACTCGGGCAATTCCTCCGCGGCGACTGCTTCGTCGGCTTCCTGCACCTCGGGTTCCTCCTCCTGGTTGGCTCCCTCGAACTCCAGCAACGTCACTCCCTCCGGCACACCTATTGCATGAATGCGCAAGATAAATATCATGGATGCACATGTACGAATGTCGGGGATGCTCGGGGAATGCACATGTTCGCTGTAGTTTGCATATTCCAACTTAAGCCCTATTCAAATCACTTTCACTTACCACGTTTATACAACCTAAGGTATAATTGCTCATCTTCCATTAATGACCTAGCACCTGCACCTAAGCATATTCTCAAGTTAGGCTAACCCCTAAACTATCAACGAGAACCTTGCAACAACATACACTCAAGCATTTGTATTTCAGCAAAATGAACGCTATGTAGCGGTGCAGTAAACTAGTCATAACTAGAGATTTATAAATCCAAATGATATGCAACAAGACAATCTGGAAAGCTTATAAAATTGTCTACAATACATTTTCAGACCTCAAAGCATGATTCAAACCTTTACCAGGTCGAATTCATCAATCAACCGAAGTCTATCCTCACAAGGCAGAGAATAAGCAAAAACTGCAACCTAACTTTAAACAGCTGTAGTTTCTAAACTACTAGGCCAAATGCCCTCAAATTTTGACAGGAGCTAGATACATAGATTATCTACAACTCTTGTATTCATTACAATCACAGAAAACCAAAACATCATGGGGAGCTTTCTGAAGTCCCCAAATCTGTCCAGAGGGACATAATGCAAACGAATTACTTAGTAACTCATGAGGTAAACATATAATTGGACAACACTAAATCTACACACATGTCAAACATATCACAAGAACACAAGAAAGTAGAGTGTTCATCCCCAAAATATTTCTTTTAATACCTTTCTTAATTTATTTAATTAAATAGAGTAAATAGTAAACATATATGAAAACTACACCATTAAATCAACAAAAATTACAGTAGACCCTACATGGTCCAAGTAGACTACCATAAAAATTTCACACCATTTGAGTAAGTATAACAGCCTACACAAAAATGATAAGGCATAAAGGCTTAAAATGGCATAATTAGGAAACCTTAGTGAAAAGTGCCAAGCAACAGATTTCATATTTTTCCTAGCATCTATAAGGTACCAAGATACTACCTACCAAGTTTCATGGCCATAGGATTCATAGATAATTTACAAAAATTCACACAAGTATCTACCAATGATAACAGGAAAATCTATAACTCAAAAACTATACATGCAATGTCTCTCAAATTTTAACCAGAGCTTCTACTAAGCAATAATAGCTTACCCACAAAATTTCACAATTTTTGGATCACAGAAACTCAAGATATGATTTAAACAAGTTTGTATGCATTCAAAAACACTTTTCAAGTTCCTATTTAATTCATCCAAAATTTCTACATAATGTGTTCAAGACATATTTTTCTTAAATACTAGACCTAACAGTGAGTCTAACAAAATTGGAACCATTCAAATTGGATCTACAAAATAGGAGATACAAAAATATCAAATCAGCATTCAAAACTGCATTTTTGAACTAGCCCTATGAACTACAGCCACTGACGTGTGGGACCCGGCTGTCAGCCGACCCCACAGGTCAGCGACAGCAAAGCAGAGGAGGCGGCTGCGACGCGTGGAAGACAGCGTAGCTCGCCGACGGTGACCTCACCGGCGACGAGAACGGCACCAACGTGACCGCCTAGACCTACTGCGTTGATTGGTACCCTAACCGCAAACCCTACCGACCTCTAGGTACCCCGGCCACGGAGCTCGGCGGCTCGGCCATGGCGCACGGCGGCGCGCGGCTGTGTTCCGGCTTGGCTGGACCGGCGTGGGGGTGACATCATCACCCGAGCATCAGCGTATGACGGGGAAGACGAGACGCGGGCTAAGGATGGAGGAGTGGTGCGGTGGTGCTCTGGCCACGGTGAGCGCCATCTCCGGCGAGGGTGCGACGGCGCAGGAACGCCGACAGCGGCCTCACCTAAGGTCGATTGACCACGCGGAGATGATGACGAGCAAGAGGGGATCTCGGCGGAGCTTCGGTGAAGGTGCAGTGCGCGTTTTCGTGGTGGTGCGCGAGTTCGGCGACGGCGGAGCTCGCTTGGCAACGATGGTGGGGCGGCTGCGCTTTGGCTGCTGCTGCTGCGAGCTAGAGAAGCGAAAGAGGGCGAGGAGGAGTGAATGGAGAGGCAGGCAGACGCGGCTGCTTTGATGTCGACCGTGGCCAGCGACGCTAGGCCAGCCATGGCGCGTGGCGGACACGCGGCGGTCGGACTCTGTTGCTGGTCGGCCATGAACGGTCTGACATTTCGATTCAGTGCTCAAACGAACCGACTGACAGGGCAAGTTTAACATTGATTAGATCCTAAACCGTGAAGTATTAGAGGAAATTATGAACACGAAAGTTGTAGCCCGTACTTCCATCTTCAATTTCTATTTAAATATGAATGACTAATTCTCAACGGATACAGAGGAAAATCAAGCCAAAGTCTAGTTCATGAAACTGAAACTCAGTTACAACGAAAATTTTAGAGTTTCTAAATAGATCTCAAAACTGACTTGTGGGCCCTTTTTGAACATGTTTTGCACATTTTCATGAGATGGCCATAAAATAACTTTTGTTCCTTACATAATTCTCCATATCTTTGCTTTAGGTTGCTCAGACATGCAAACATCCTAAGCCACACTTTTTAAATAGTTAAACAAAAGGGTTCAGGGGTCAAATTTGGTCAAACCATGACTTGGAAACCTAATTAGTTAAAGTGACCAACATGAACAATGTTCCAAAAGACATTCTATGTGTAACTAAGTTACTTACAAGCATTTTTAGCCATACCATGCATTGGTCACACAAGAGTCAAGCAAGATATATACTGAAACAATGAAAAACACAAGAAATGTTGCAAATGTTTCATAGTCATGTTTCACATGTTTCATGATCTTGTTGTATAGTATTAACTAATCTTGTTTCACTAAGTGAGTGGCACATGTTGCACTTAAGTGTTGCACACTTTACATTTCATAAAAGAACAACACACATGACATATACACATGTTGCAATGTTTCATAATCATGTTTCATGTGATATAAGTTCACGAATGGATGCATGATGCTCGTGTTCATGAAATGCAGTGCAAATGTGGAAGCTAAACACCAGGGGTGTTACAGCCCTCCCCCCTTATAAAAATCTCGTCCCGAGATTTGAAAAGCGTACCATTGTTGATAGAATTCCTTATAACCATCCCTCAAATAGTCTTCCCTTTCCCATGTTGCATCGCGTTCACTACCCTGATTGCTCCACATGACTTTGTAGAACTTTACTACTCGACTCCGAGTCACCCGCTCACGAGTGTCAATCACTCGAACCGGCTTTTCTTCAAAGGTCAAATCTGATTTTAACTCGATATCCCCCAATGGAACTCTCTCTTCAGGGACGCGAAGACATTTCTTCAATTGGGATACATGAAAGACATTGAAGATAGCACTCATCTCAGGAGGTAATTGAATCTTGTACGCCACTTTACCACTTTGTCCAATGATTTCAAACGGACCAACATATCTCGGCGCAAGCTTTCGCTTCACACCAAAGCGTTAGACACTCTTCATAGGTGAGACTTTTAGATAAACGAAGTCTCCAACTTCGAACTCAATAGGTTTCCTACGTCGATCAGCATAACTCTTCTGCCTAGCTTGAGCTGCGGCCATGTGGGTTTGAATAGTATGGACTTGTTCTTCAGCTTCTTGAAGGAAATCAATTCCATAATATCTCCTTTCACCGGCTTCTACCCAGTTCAACGGGGTTCTACACTTCCAGCCATACAAAGCTTCAAACGGTGCCATCTTTATGCCCTCTTGATAACTATTATTGTACGAGAATTCAGCTAGGGGTAACCATTTTTCCCATGAGCCCTTAGCCGAGATGACACAAGCTCTCAACATATCTTCTAAGATTTGATTTACTCGTTCAGTTTGCCCATTGGTTTGTGGATGATAGGCAGAACTTCTTACGAGCTTAGTCCCTAATAATCCATGTAAGTGCTCCCAAAAGCGAGCAGTGAACTGTGGTCCTCTATCTGAGACAATAGTACGAGGGATCCCATGAAGTCGGACTATCTGGTTGAAGTACAACTCCGCGTAGTCGGTGGGACGAAAGTCTATGCGGACAGGAATGAAGTGTGCCGACTTGGTCAGTCGGTCCACAATTACCCAAATTGAGTTAAAATTCCTCTGAGTGGTAGGGAGTCCAACTATAAAATCCATACTTATCTCTTCCCATTTCCAACCTGGAATAGAGAGTGGCTGAAGTAATCCAGCTTTCATGTGTACCGCCTTGACCCGACAACAAGTGTCACACCTAGCCACATAAGCGGCTATCTCTTTCTTCATTTTGGTCCACCAAAATCGAGGCTTTAAATCATGATATATTTTACTACTACCTGGATGAATAGATAGTTTAGAGGAATGAGCTTCGCATATGATTTGATTTCTAAGCTCTCTATCCTTCGGAACTACCAACCTATCCTTGAACCATAACACGCCTTCCTCATCTACTCGAAAATGTTTGGTTTCTTGCTCTTTCATCTTGCGCTTGATGTGAAACACACCTGCATCTATCTTCTGTAGCTCAATAATTCGACTCTATAGAGTACAACTGACAGTGATGTTGTGTAGGACTGCAGGATGAAGGAGCTTTGACAAATGGACATCACTCTCAATCAATGAGTGGCAATGAGACTTTCTGCTTAAGGCATCCGCGACGACGTTTGCCTTGCCAGGGTGATAGTGCACTTGAAGGTTATAATCCTTGATCAACTCGAGCCATCTTCTCTGACGCATATTTAACTCTGGTTGAGTGAAGATGTACTTGAGGCTTTTGTGATCAGTGTAGATGTTGCACACATTGCCAAGTAGATAATGTCTCCAGGCCTTCAAAGCATGAACAACTGCAGCGAGTTCCAAGTCATGCGTTGGATAATTCACTTCATGCTTCCAAAGTTGGCGAGAGGTATAAGCGATGACTCTACCCTCTTGCATAAGAACACCTCCTAACCCAATACCTGATGCATCACAGAACACATCAAAAGGTTTCTCGATATCTGGTTGCGCCAAAACCGGAGCCAATGTTAGAAGAGTTCGCAGGGTATGGAAAGCCACATCACACTCAGGAGTCCAGACAAACTTCATGTCTTTTTGCAGCAATCGAGTCATAGGCTTGGCTATTTTAGAGAAATCCGGGATGAAGCGACGATAATAGCCAGCCAACCCCAGAAAACTCCGAACCTCGTGCACCGAGATGGGAGCCTTCTAGTTCAATACTTCTTGCACCTTGGTGGGATCAACCATAATTCCACCATCGGACAACACGTGTCCAAGAAAAGGTACCTCACGAAGCCAAAATTCACATTTGCTGAACTTTGCATACAGCTGGTGTTCTCGCAATCTAGTAAGAACCACTCGCAAATGTTCAACATGATCTTCTTCATTCTCAGAATAGACTAGGATATCATCTATAAATACCACCACAAATTTGTCCAACTCAGGCATAAACACTGAATTCATCAGATACGTAAAATGTGCGGGGACATTGGTCAATCCAAAAGACATAACAAGGTATTCATACAGACCATATCTTGTAGAGAATGTAGTTTTTGGGACATCCTCAGGCTGAATTTTGATTTGATGATACCCAGATCTCAAATCAATCTTGGAAAAGACTTTTGCTTTAGATAACTGATCAAACAAGATATCTATGCGTGGCAGAGGGTACTTATTCTTGATTGTAACTGCATTCAAGGGTCTATAATCTACACACATGCGTAGAGATTGATCCTTCTTCTTCACAAAGATGGCTGGGCACCCCCACGGAGATGAACTAGGGCGGATAAGGCCTTTCTGTAGCAGTTCATTCAACTGGGTCTTGAGTTCAGCTAGTTCATTGGGAGGCATTCTATAGGGCCTTCTAGAGATGGGAGCTGTACCAGGAAGCAACTCTATTTTGAATTCTACTTCTCGATCTAGGGGCAATCCAGGCAAATCATCGGGAAAAACATCTGGAAAGTCACACACGATAGAGATATCTGCTAGAGACTTTGCTTGCACCGCATTGGTCGTGCAAGAAAGATTGATGTCCTTGGGTAACTGTACTAGAAAACCCTCCTGATTACTAGGATCTCTAAGCATAACTACCCTAGTCGATGTATCGATAAGCACTCCATGACGGCTCATCCAGTTCATTCCCAATATCACATCGATACCTAGCCCCGGTAAAACTACCAAATCAACCTGATAACTTCGCCCCTCTATCTCAAATTGTACGTCCCCAACTACCAGCTTGGTTGGGATAATACCACTGGCAGCCCTAATACAATAACCCTCACCCTCAACAGTATATGTTTTCTGCATAAACTTGGATGCAAATGATGGACTAATGAAGGAATGCGAAGCACCTGAATCAAATAGTACAACTGCGGGGTGTTGGTCAATCAGAAACTTACCGGCAGTCACTACCTCACCTAAAGGAATCTCAGTAATATTAGTGTGGTTCACTTGTCCCAGACGGCCACCCTGGTAATTATTCTTCTTAGGGTAAGGGCGTTCCCTTGCCTAGTGGCCTATCTTGTTGCAGTTCCAGCACGGCATGTTGCTTGGTGGAGCCCTAGAACTGCCCTGACTGGTAGTGCCCTTGGGAAGAGCAACTATAAATGCCTTGCGAAACCCAGTCTTGACGAGATTCATCTTCTGCGGTGGGCGAAACTTGGCGGCTAACGCTGGAGGACGGAATGGAGCCCTTTGTGCGACGGGAGCCTTAGATTGTGAGGCGCCCGCCTCATAGGCCCTCTTATGACTTTTTGAAGCAGCATACACAGCATTGTTGTTCTCTTGCGATAAAGCATCACTCACAAACTCATTAAAATGAGAGCACTTGCAATTTCCCATGGTCTTCATCAGTTTGGGACTAAGTCCCCGCTTGAAGCTTGCAATCTTCTTGGCATTTGTGTCCACAAACTCGGTAGCATACCTTGCAAGGTTGTTGAAAGCTTGCAGGTATTCATTCAGGCTCTTGTTTCCCTGAGTTAGCTTCATGAACTTTGTATGTTTGATTGCCATAAGACCAGGAGGAATGTAATTTCCCCTGAAAGCAGACTTGAACTGATCCCATGTGATTTGGGCATTAGCAGGCATAGTGGACCGATGATGACTCCACCAAATGCCAGCAGGCCCATGAAGTTGGTGCGATGCGTACTCAGTTTTTAGCACCTCAGTCAAGCGGAGCAGACGGAACTTCTACTCGAGAGTATTCAACCACTCATCAGCTTGTAGAGGCTCCACAGCCTCCTTGAAGATTGGGGGTTTCGTGTCAAGGAAATCCTTGAAATCACTGTATTGATTTGGATCCGGTCCTTGGCGTGGACCACGGCCATCACGATTCGCAATCGTACGAAGGGCCTCGGCCATAGTGCGCTGTCCTTCCGCAAGCATTGCTATTAGTTCCGTTGGTGTGGGTGGTGGTGGCAGAAGATCATCATCATCACTCGCACCGGTGGAACGAGTACGAGGCATCTGCATAATGCGCAATCAGTAATTATTGATGATGTCAGCACATTAGAGAGGAACAATATAATCGTGCCAAACTGAATTTACTGATGAGAATGAAAGCTTCATACAATAAACAGAGGCAATAATTCATTCCCCAATCACCACATCATCAAGTAGATTACTAGCGCCATACGTAGTGCATTCCAACATGACAATTTTAAACTTCCATTACGATACGCATCCCGAAGGGAGCGAATTGAGGTACTTCACAAGTATGACTGCAAAAGCTTAACTAGTGAGACTTGCTAACGAACTACTCATCGAAGTGATTACTGTCCATATTGGAGACACCTTGGACTTCTTCTGGGTCTTCCTCTCCTTCTAACTTCTTGCCAAGAGATTTCACTTTATACTTGGGATAAGCAATTATAAGGGAGGGAGCAATGCAATATGAATGTCATGAGTGAATATGATGCATGCTCGTTCCGTACGTCCTCCCAACCTAAGAAAATTTAAGCTTTAGCGGACTATACGGTGGCATACATACGTTCTCTCAATTAGTGGTAACTAGTCGATCTACACGGTGCGTTGTTAGCGTACCTGCAGAAAAACTTCATTGCAGCCCAACCCAACAAGATATAATGCTAATTACACAAGTAGTACTAAGATACTCTCCATATATACATCCCCCGATATATATACTTCGGTATCCAAACTACCCGAGAAATGTACCCACAATTAAGTACTTTCATATATACATGTATGCAACATGTAAATACTCTAGTAACCACAACTAGCTCTCCCCTAGACCGACGGTTGGACGGTCATGCTCTCGCAACTCACACTTACCTTAGCATAGAGGCAATTGATCCATACATTACCATTCAAACGAATGGCATCCATGCAATATCACGCCGCATGGACGACAAAATAGAGACAATCAATTCCCCCAAGTCAGTAATTATATATAAGCCACCTAGAAGTCCTTAAGTGGGCTATAAGGGATGTGATCACCAGTATACCATAAAAATTTTGATTTTTGAACACTTATATATAATTATAAGTTTTGAAAACCATTTTTACAACAAAAGCTTTTTGTTTTAAATAGCCGTAAGACATGTTTAATGTTGAATCTAGCTCTGATACCAGCTGTCACAGAACCGACCAATTTATAAGAGCACAAGTACAAAAACAATCGCCGGAATGATCAAATTCTCGAACTTGAGCCCATATAAACCCGGTAGTCAACCGAAATCTCGAAGGATTTCAAACCAACTTGCATACAACCAAGATCACAGTAATCCAACATAACATATCGTACGTTACAACATTTCACAGATGTTCGCAATTAGATTACATCATCATAGAGTCATTGTTATTACAAAACAAGTCTTGTAAAACATGCGGAAGCAATAGTTTAACTCACACACCGAGTTCAAATACACATACTGGTTTGCTGATCACAGACCGCAAAAGCATTCAGATAAGAGAAAGGAGATCATGCCCATGATCTAGTCCTCATCACCCGCCGGGTGGAGACAATACTTGCAGAATCCCTGATATAGGAGGTCATCTGCAACAAGAGGGAATAAACCCTGAGTACGGGAATGTACTCAGCTAGACTTACCCATCGAAAACCAAACAAATGACACCAAGGATTATGCATAGCTTAATGTAGTGGAGCTGGCTGACACTTTCTTTTTGCAGAAAAGCATAAGTAACAATGATCAACTCTTAACCTAAACTAGCAGTAACTTTTTAGCCATTAACCTGTCATCTATATTAGCACCTGTACTAAGCAATCATTTTATTAGGGTGCAAGCATTAATAACCATATCAAGTATTCATTGTGGCAACCTTATCATCATCCATTTAACCATATCCTTAAATTAATTGAATCTACGTTGCTGCTGCTCAGTCAAGTTCTCACTATCCGGGAGAGACGGCGATTCGAATCGATTCCTATCCAGCTGGAGGGGTATTCCTAAACACAAACCCTGCTTCCCCCGTCAGGGTCGCCAACAAGTCACCTTTGGTACGATTCAGGAGTCGTGAGTCCGAACAGATCGACATTCTCAGAGAACCACTCTGCCAAGGTCGTTCGGGACTTTAACCCGCCTTGGACTTATGCCAATGGCTCTCCGCACATCCTTACTACCTCCAGAATGTCGCCACCGCTCGCGTCCCCGGCCCGAGTCGAGCTACTAGGCTTCGCGGTCGGAACGACTTATCCGGCTAGCTAAGTGTTAGGCTACGTTCAACATGACATGAGGACGTACAACGTATCGGTCCTTAAATGACTCAGACGGAGTCACTATGTTCAAACCTACACAAGACCCCGCCCGGTCTTAATTCATTATTCACATGGTTCTTTTCCACGATAGCAAATATAGCCAACCATGATCCACCTCATCCTAAAGCTCGCAGGTGACAGGAAATCACCTGACTTCTACCGCACTAAGCATGGCTAAGCATTTAACCCGTTCCTGAACTTAAATAGGATTCCAGTGCGATATCTGGACAAGGAAGGATATATAATGCAGCCATTGGTTCCAACCAATTCCTATACTTAATGCATCATCAACAATAAAAGATACTCAATGTATTTGTAAAAACATGGGAGGCTTAATATGCTCTGGGGCTTGCCTTTCAGGAACGAGGAAGGCTGGTGGTCAGGGCACTCGGGCAATTCCTCCGCGGCGACTGCTTCGTCGGCTTCCTGCACCTCGGGTTCCTCCTCCTGGTTGGCTCCCTCGAACTCCAGCAATGTCACTCCCTCCGGCACACCTATTGCATGAATGTGCAAGATAAATATCATGGATGCACATGTACGAATGTCGGGGATGCTCGGGGAATGCACATGTTCGCTGTAGTTTGCATATTCCAACTTAAGCCCTATTCAAATCACTTTCACTTACCACGTTTATACAACCTAAGGTATAATTGCTCATCTTCCGTTAATGACCTAGCACCTGCACCTAAGCATATTCTCAAGTTAGGCTAACCCCTAAACAATCAACGAGAACCTTGCAACAACATACACTCAAGCATTTGTATTTCAGCAAAATGAACACTATGTAGTGGTGCAGTAAACTAGTCATAACTGGAGATTTATAAATCCAAATGATATGTAACAAGACAATCTGGAAAGCTTATAAAATTGTCTACAATACATTTTCAGACCTCAAAGCATGATTCAAACCTTTACCAGGTCGAATTCATCAATCAACCGAAGTCTATCCTCACAAGGCAGAGAATAAGCAAAAACTGCAACCTAACTTTAAACAGCTGTAGTTTCTAAACTACTAGGCCAAATGCCCTCAAATTTTGACAGGAGCTAGATACATAGATTATCTACAACTCTTGTATTCATTACAATCACAGAAAACCAAAACATCATGGGGAGCTTTCTGAAGTCCCCAGATCTGTCCAGAGGGACATAATGCAAATGAATTACTTAGTAACTCATGAGGTAAACATATAATTGGACAACACTAAATCTACTCACATGTCAAACATATCACAAGAACACAAAAAAGTAGAGTGTTCATCCCCAAAATATTTCTTTTAATACCTTTCTTAATTTATTTAATTAAATAGAGTAAATAGTAAACATATATGAAAACTACACTATTAAATCTACAAAAATTACAGTAGACCCTACATGGTCCAAGTAGACTACCATAAAAATTTCACACCATTTGAGTAAGTATAACAGCCTACACAAAAATGATAAGGCATAAAGGCTTAAAATGGCATAATTAGGAAACCTTAGTGAAAAGTGCCAAGCAATAGATTTCATATTTTTCCTAGCATCTATAATGTACCAAGATACTACCTACCAAGTTTCATGGCCATAGGATTCATAGATAATTTACAAAAATTCACACAAGTATCTACCAATGATAACAGGAAAATCTATAACTCAAAAACTATACATGCAATGTCTCTCAAATTTTAACCAGAGCTTCTACTAAGCAATAATAGCTTACCCACCAAATTTCACAATTTTTGGATCACAGAAACTCAAGATATGATTTAAACAAGTTTGCATGCATTCAAAAACACTTTTCAAGTTCCTATTTAATTCATCCAAAATTTCTACATAATGTGTTCAAGACATATTTTTCTTAAATACTAGACCTAACAGTGAGTCTAACAAAATTGGAACCATTCAAATTGGATCTACAAAATAGGAGATACAAAAATATCAAATCAGCATTCAAAACTGCATTTTTGAACTAGCCCTATGAACTACAGCCACTGACGTGTGGGACCCGGCTGTCAGCCGACCCCACAGGTCAGCGACAGCAAAGCAGAGGAGGCGGCTGCGACACGTGGAAGACGGCGTAGCTCGCCGACGGTGACCTCACCGGCGACGAGAACGGCACCAACGTGACCGCCTAGACCTACTGCGTTGATTGGTACCCTAACCGCAAACCCTACCGACCTCTAGGTACCCCGGCCACGGAGCTCGGCGGCTCGGCCATGGCGCACGGCGGTGCACGGCTGTGTTCCGGCTTGGCTGGACCGGCGTGGGGGGTGACATCATCACCCGAGCATTAGCGCATGACGGGGAAGACGAGACGCGGGCTAAGGATGGAGGAGTGGTGCGGTGGTGCTCTGGCCACGGTGAGCGCCATCTCCGGCGAGGGTGCGACGGCGCGGGAACGCCGATAGCGGCCTCACCTGAGGTCGATTGACCACGCGGAGATGATGACGAGCAAGAGGGGATCTCGGCGGAGCTTCGGTGAAGGTGCAGTGCGCGTTTTCGCGGTGGTGCACGAGTTCGGCGACGGCGGAGCTCGCTTGGCAACGATGGCGGGGCGGCTGCGCTTTGGCTGCTGCTGCTGCGAGCTGGAGAAGCGAAAGAGGGCGAGGAGGAGTGAATGGAGAGGCAGGCAGACATGGCTGCTTTGATGTCGACCATGGCCAGCGACGCCAGGCCAGCCACGGCGCGTGGCGGACACGTGGCGGCCGGACTCTGTTGCCGGTCGGCCATGAACGGTCTGACATTTCGATTCAGTGCTCAAACAAACCGACTGACAGGGCAAGTTTAACACTGATTAGATCCTAAACCGTGACGTATTAGAGTAAATTATGAACATGAAAGTTGTAGCCCGTACTTCCATCTTCAATTTCTATTTAAATACCAATGACTAATTCTCAACGGATACAGAGTAAAATGAAGCCAAAGTCCAGTTCATGAAACTGAAACTCAGTTACAACACTTAGAAAATTTCAGAGTTTCTAAATAGATCTCAAAACTGACTTGTGGGCCCTTTTTGAACATGTTTTGCACATTTTCATGAGATGGCCATAAAATAACTTTTGTTCCTTACATAATTCTCTACATCTTTGCTTTAGTTTGCTCAGACATGCAAACATCCTAAGCCACACTTTTTAAATAGTCAAACAAAAGGGTTTAGGGGTCAAATTTGGTCAAACCATGACTTGGAAACCTAATTAGTTAAAGTGACCAACATGAACAATGTTCCAAAAGACATTCTATGTGTAACTAAGTTACTTACAAGCATTTTTAGCCATACCATGCATTGGTCACACAAGAGTCAAGCAAGATATATACTGAAACAATGAAAAACACAAGAAATGTTGCAAATGTTTCATAGTCATGTTTCACATGTTTCATGATCTTGTTGTATAGTATTAACTAATCTTGTTTCACTAAGTGAGTGGCACATGTTGCACTTAAGTGTTGCACACTTTACATTTCATAAAAGAACAACACACATGACATATACACATGTTGCAATGTTTCGTAATCATGTTTCATGTGATATAAGTTCATGAATGGATGCATGATGCTCGTGTTCATGAAATGCAGTGCAAATGTGGAAGCTAAACACCAGGGGTGTTACAGCAACCACCTCAGTAAGGGGTGCATCGGCATCCCAAACCCAAGAAGGTGGAAAGGGATCAAAGTGATGACCTCATTTTCCTTCGGCCTCAGCTCCACTTCGCTTCAGCGGCCGTTGGGATCACCCCCCTAGCTCTCACAACTACTCGAACTTAGCCCGGTCGATAGACGACCTCATCCACTCTGCCATGGTCCTGGTAGGAGGCATCGGTGGTGCAGTAGGGTGGAAGGAAAAAGCTTTGGGATGGAATCAGGAGCTTTGGAGAGAGAAGGTAGCAGGGATAACCTTCCCTCTCACGCCCTTATCTCAGCTGCTATAGTTTGGGGGCCATCGACCACCCCATGAGCGAGACGTTTGCGTGGGTGGGCGGTGGGGATTCGCTCGTCCCACTAATGTGATGGGCCGGGAGGTGACATCCCCTGCTATAACAGACTACTGATGCCACCCATGCAAGCGTGCTTGCGTGGGACTGTAGGAGCACCTTGTCTGGGTAGTCAGGATTTTAGATGGCCAGACCTTGTGTGATCCTATGAAGTATAGATAGTGCAGTCTAATCCAAGTAGTCACAACAATCGAGGGGCAGACTATGAGGACTTACTTCAATTTCTCTTGGTTTGTAGAGGCACGCATTAGATTATAAAAACCAAATTCTGAATAAAATTATCTTTGATGCATGGTTCTTGCAAGTTCAACAAATCTTATCAAATACACGAAAATAAGACGAGTTGGGTTCAACACAGATCAAAGCCACTCATGACTACTACTACTACTTATACAAATGTTGTGACCGAGTGCACTCTGTTGGCAATAGTTTTACTCACAACTCTATACTGTATATTGTCCAACAAGATCAAATATGCCACATCCGACTTTCTTGCGAGTGTAGTAAAATATGAACAACTATCTGGCTGTTCCGTTTTGGCAGCTTGTTTCTCATTGCGTATTTCTCGGAAGGCATGCTCCTCAGAGATCATGGAGATGTGGCCTTGCCTTACCTCCTGCTATCACTCAACATCTCCTGGAATTCAGGTCCATCGGCTATGCGCATCCCCTGCTATAAAAATAGAGGAAAAATAGGGGAGTCAATACAGTTGCCTTGTAACCTTGCGAACTTAACTTTCCTGCTCGCCGCCTCCTCCCTAGGACCTCATTCTTCAAGCTTGAACCATGTTAGCGGAGAAGCGTCCAAGGGAGGAGATGATGGTGCAGGACCTAGATGTGACCAAGCAAGGTCTCCATGTAGAAAACCAGTAGGTGGAGCGGCTATGGTCTTGCCTCTCCACTATGGAGACAGCCGTGGCTGAAGATGCAGCGGGTTAAGCATAGGCACAACTTGTTGGTAAGGCATTGTCATTATCGTATCTTCTTATTTTGTGTGGCACCACACCTTATTAATTGGTATGATTTTCTCGTTCTCACTCTTTCATCCATCATGGAATAGCTGAACGCCGCGTCTGTGCTGCTGACAGGGCCGAACTTCCTTGAGCGTGTCCGTGCTTTGCTAGCGTGGATCTGAGAGGTAGTGACGCATGGCCTTCACCATGGGGCTGCATCAACCCTGGCCACCGCACCTCCATTCAGACGTGGACTTGCGTGTGGTGGAGCTAGGGTTCCCGCCGGAGCTGCCGGTCCAAATGGCTTCATAGGATTTTTTCCTATAGGATTTGAATCCTTCAAAATTCCTATTTCTCCTCCATTCCAAAGGAGCCATAAGTTTTTGAGTTTCTTTTGTCCATTTCTTAGGATTCCATTTTGCAGTGTTGGTGGGCCCTGAACAGACGGGGAGATCTACTTGCGCGAAAATTTGATTTTCGGCGAAAATTTCGCACCGCGCCGAGTAGTGCCACCAACACGCACCGAAAATTTGATGTCTCTCTTTTGCCCTCTGCGCGGAACTTAGGTTTACCATGCCATCAATTTTAGACAAGGGCATTTATGGTACTATGATGTCCACATAAAAGCGTAAGGAGTCACCATCTTCGCCTCCGCCTCCATCTCCATCCTCCAGCCACCACCGTCTCTCCTCCCGCTCCAAATCCTAGCCTCGTGGCCTTCCTCTCCACTCTCTAGCTGCCCCCTCTACCACCCCTCTCTAGACCCTAGGCACCATTGGCATAGTAGCTTGACTCATCAATCTCCACTCTTCAGCCGCACCCTCTCTCATAGCTTTCCAAACCCTAGCCAGAGCCAGATCCCCTTCGATTTGTCGATAGCAAGTCAGCTGATGGTGGAAGGACTGCCTCAATGATGGTATAGGCCAGATCCAAATCCCCTACTTTAGCACCTATCTTGACTAGCCAGATTCGAACCCTAGCTGGAGCCGGATCTGGTACCCCTTTGTCAACGCCGGTCGCACCAGTTATGTGACCACGATGACAAGATGGTTGTGCCAACGACAAAGCATAGCTAGGGTATGCGGAGGAAGAGGTACCCAAATTCCTTTTATGATGTGTGCTATAATGTAGTGGCTCAACCTGGGATATGTAGATAGCAATGGGGTTGCATATTTCCTATAGTTGAGTGTAGCTGACTTGTGCTTTATTGGATTAATGACTTCCGTATAAGTTGTAGTTCTAGTTAGGCGCTTATTTGCATACTCTTGCTCTATGTTATGTTGACAATTGCTAGAAGCTTTAGTTAATAAATACCTTTGTATTCTAGATGAACAACCACTAACTGGTTTTGAATGAGAGTAGGAGGCACAGGTCACAAAGAATCATAGGAAGATGGAAAAACCAGGGGTGATTGTTGAGGTATTTGATGATATAGATGAAACATATTCAGATTTATAAGATGAGCCAGTGGTCCTTGCAGTTGAGGTGCTTGTTCTACCTTGTATTGAGTTCGGGAGGGAGGGGCTGGGGCTGGGGGTGTTGCAGATAGCAATGCAATTTGTACATGCTTCCTGCTTAAATTTGTTTCTCCAATTTCAGCATCCGGTTCAAAGAAGTCGTAGAGGAGGCTCTGCCAGCAGGACAAAAGGCAACACTAATATCAGTCCTAGAGGAAGGCAGTCCAATAGAGTGAAGTCAACATGACCTGGAGAGTTGACTCATGGATCTGAGAAGAACAAGCAAAACCACACAAAAGTGAAGTACCACCAGGCTATAGGATCTCGCTCCTATGTTGTATAGCTGCAATCATTTGTAAGTTATGATTGTGTTTTATTGTTACTCAAGCCTTTGTATAAATAGAAACTCATGTGCACTGTTAATAGAAATAATAGTGGCAGGAGCCTAAGGCCCCCTTTGAAACATAGGATCGGAAAAACGTAGGAACAGGAAAAATACAAGAATATGATTGGAATGCATGTGAAAAATAGAGGAATGAAAACATAGGACTTTTGTTAGAAGGGGTGTTTGGTTTTGTACTGGAAAAACATAGGAAACCAATACAATGAGGTTTTATCGGATGTTTTTTCCTTTGTTTTTCTATGAAAGTGGAAGGATAGAAAACTTTCCTATGGTTTTCCTTCCCCCATTTCTTCCTATGAACCGAAGGCCTCTACGGTGATGATTCCATAGGATTACTGATTCCTATATTTTTTTCTTTAGAAATCCTATGAACTAAAGGGGCCCTAAATTTGGCATCATCATTTAATTTTGAAGTTGCAATACCTGTGCATTGAGCTTATGTAATCCATATATATAACCTATTGTTTAGTACTTGAATTTCACAGTATGTAATCCATATTAGTACCTGTGTGTTGTGCTTATGTAGAGGGTGTTTGGTTGAGGGCCATCAGTCGCCACACTAGAAACTATGGCTCACCATGGGAACCGAAGTAGCTATTTGGCGGATGAGCCACAAGAGTGTGGCGGATGAAAACCCCGCCATCGCCACAACTCAGTACAGCATGGCTATGTGTGGCCAAGATCCAAACAACCTCGTAATCCATATCAATATGAAACCTACATTACTTGTTATGAACTAATCTCTTGGGTTTTCAATTAAAGTCCCCTTCCACTATCTATAACCTAATGTTTACTGCTTGAATTTCAAAGGAAGCCATGGAAAGTATGTGAGCAGAACATGTTGCTGATGGGCATGAACCAATGACAAGTGATGATGTTGTTCCCATGGTCCTTTGCCTCTCCCATGGTTAGGTCCACTCCCAGGTCAATGGCAACACCCTTTTTTGAAGAATGCTGGTATCCCGACAAGCTCTGCTAGAACAGAGACATCGGCGGAGAGAATACTTCGGGACCAGCTTGTTGCTGAACAAGAAAGTTTTGCTAACCTCATCGAACAAGTGGATGAACTGAAGAGGAATGTAGAAAAGACTAAAAGGGAGTTTTAGGTGTTCAAGATACAGCAATAGGAGGAGTACAATAAGCTATGAGAGGATATCATGCACTTTAGTTTTTCTTCTAGTAACTCTCAGTCATCAACTCTGTTGGCTTAATGTAGTGAACATTTGTGGTTTGATATGTGTACTCATGTGCTGGTTTGATGTGGTGAAACTATTAGCGGGTTGCTGCTGATGTGTAAATAGTAATTTGTTGTATTCCATTGTCATGCTAAATAATTATGTAGTCAGTCTGTGCAGCAATGACGATCTTGAATTATATTTATGATGAATTGATTGTTGGGCATCTGGTAGAACCTGGGCAGGCCATGTGATCAAATAAAAATGTGACATGTGGATGACCAGTGCATGACACGTGAATAGCCATGGCAGGGCACGTGGGCTAATAAAAATCCGACACACAGAAGGAAGCCGTCAAGCCATGTGGCCGAATAAAAAAACAAAACATGGACGGATAGCACCGTGACATGTGGTCAAATAGGAAATGGCCATGTGGACCAATAAAAATAAGGCACATGGTCCAATGAAGAAATTACACGTGACCCAACCGCAAGACGATACATGTGCTAATAGAAAATAGACATGTGGAACAATAGGGGCCCAACACGTGGTCCATTAAGAACCTAAAATGTGCAAGAACCAGAGATGGCCATGTTGTCCAAGAACAAGGTGACACGTACTCGAACCATCTCCATTGCAACCAGCTATGGTAGGTATATGTGGAAAGCATCTCCAACAGAAGCAACCGCCAGCATGGCTACCCCCTTGCCACACATGCCAAAGTAGTTCTATGACGATCAGTTTTCATCATAGATCTATCCAATTCTATGATGATTTTCTAGAATCATCATAGAATAGCAAGAATGATGCGACTTCTATAACGAACCATTTTTAGTCATAAAACTAAAATTATGATGAATTTGGGTCCTTTAGTGACAAAAACTGATCGTCATAGAAGTGGATATTCCTAGTAGTGTGTTCGATGCCCGATGAAACTGGCAGAGATCATAGCTTTTTTACCGCCGGTGCCATGATAGGGTGTGCACTATAGTAAGATAGATTCGGCGGTGATCAGGTTATCACCGTTGGATTACCGTATGAACCGACGATGAATCAACCATTGTTTAAATGGACATGTTGATGATCCAAAGTCAATGTTAGTGTGTTGTGGTGGTGTTACAACCGCCAGGACATTCATACGGTGATGGATGATGGTTGAAATATGTGCCGTCCATTAGTGCGTATTGAATCCGAACCCTTCATCTGGACTAAAGCCCTAATAAGCTGGCCCATTGTTCCTCTCTTGCAATTTGTGTGCATGCCTCGCGTCATGCCATCATCAAATCCAAAGGCATGGTATGCTTTTGCACTTCAATGATGGATCTTTGTTGGATTATTTTCCTCTTTAAGCCTTGTTTGGATGTTGTCAGATTCATCTCAATCCACATGTGTTGAGGTGGATTGCTATAAAATTTCGCTCAAGATCCACTTCAATCCACCACAACACATGTGGATTGATCCAAACAAGATCTTAGTGATCTCATTAGTAAGGAAGTTCTCATCCAACTGCACACTGACGATCGCAGACTCTATGAAATGGAGGAGGGCCCAGCAAGAGGAACGCACTGGCTAGCCTCACAAAGGATGTCATTCTCGAGATCCTCCACCGCATCCCCGCCTGCTCCTTATTCTGCTACAAATGTGTCTATCGCTCCTGGAACAGCCTCATATGTGACAACTGTAAGGTGCTGCCCCAGACTGTGGCCGGCTTCTTGTACGACGGTGAGAACGGCATGCGAAACTTCACCACCTTCATCGGTGAATGCCCCAACTTGTCCTTCTTGCCCTTCCCTAGGGACAATGTAGCTTTCTTAGTTTGCTGCAATTGCTTCTTCCTATGCTGGTGCATTGAGGCTACTGGTGCTGGATCCCGCTATGTTGTCTGCAATCCGGCAACCAAGAATTTGTAGGTACTAACACCTAGCATCCGTGCTGTTGGTTAGGCTCAATTGGGGTTTGATCTGACAGCCTCCTCGTACTTCCATGTGAATGAAATTATGGAGCATGAGGATGCTAAGTGCCTAGGTGTGGAGATTTACTCATCTAAAACTACAAAATGGATCTATAAGGAATCTGAATGGGGCTAGGACATTGATGGTGTGATACATTCAAGCTCAGCAAGTGTGTTTCTTAATGGTTTTTTGCATATTATGGGGTACTCTATGATACTTGCAGTGGATATGGAGGGAAAGACATGGAAGAAAATTCCTAGGCCTCATGATACTCTACCCTCCATCAATCAAGCTCAGGGTCACTTTGTGTGTATGTACTGTTGGTGGTGTTGGCGGTCACAATATGTCCTAGCTTTCAATCTAGATCCTTGAAGCCTATGCTACTAATAAATGGACATTGAAGCATACTATTAGCACGCTGAAGGTGTTTGGAAAGACTAATATTCAATTTGGTTACGTGGATTATGAGTCAGAATACACAACGATTATAGTTCATCCAGAATGGAATTTGATTTTCTTTGTTAGGGAGGAAAGAAGATTCATCGTGTATGCCATGGACCGCAGAAAACTTCATGCCATCCCTACTTGTGTCTTTCGGTATGGTAGACGTAGCGTCCTGTCAGGGTTCATGAGCAAACTTTACGTTCTTCCTTATGTTCCCTGGTTCTTGTTCTTGGTGTCATTAGCAAAGCAATGAATAAAGCTGCATGTATCTCTCTGTCATGAGATGTTCAAATGGACCAATGTTATTTGATTGTCTATGGCCTTGTCAATTTCATCTAGGATGGGTATTGTCATTGTTGCAGCTAAACTAGTGTGCCATCTTTGTTGTGTTTGCAAATTGGTTTATTTCTCTGGCGTGCCCTCCTTTGAGAGGAGGAAGAAGGACCATGAGACAATGAAGAACAAAGCACTGTAATAGTAGAATACTTAGGTTCATTTCTAATGTTATATGGGTACATGAGGAATCCTGATGAGGGCACTCCAAAATACACAAAAATGACACCTCAAAAGCTACTCAGCTAGGCTACTCGTACTAACTACACCTAAAATTGAATTAGTCTTGCTCAATGCCGCTACCCCCGCCATTGCCAGAGGAGGAGGATGCCTCAGACCTAGTGTCTTTGCTCAACACATTGTCGTCCTCCTCATCATCATTAGACACGATCTCAATGGGAGGGAATGGAGGGATCCTAGGCTTCTTGTAGCGCGGGGTTAGAGAGAAGCCTAGCGGAATGGGGGGAAGTTATCAACGTTCCCGCCATTGCTATCGCTGCCCTCTAGTTCCTCCTTGAAGCCTAGCAGAAGCAGAATGGTGGGGAAGTTATCAATGTTCCCATTATTGATGTCGCTGCCGTCCTCCTCCTCGACGGTGACTGCTGGCGCCTCTGCCGCCTCCTCCTCCTCCTCCTCCTCCTCGCTGGTGCTATGGCAATTCATCGAGTCCCTAGACTCATCGCTGGATGAGTCGCTAGATGACTCACTAGTGTTGTACCTTGCCATTGCTCGTTGCTAGCGGTGAGATGAATTTGCTTCCTAGTTATTTAAATAGTATCATCTGGTCACTCAGTGCACTGTGCCACTTGATCTTGGACATTGGACTCCATCTCAATTGCGTAGCCCAAAACCTGAGATGATCGATGGCAAGGCCACGCCGGTTGTGGTTCCCGAGGCGTTACCCCAACTCTCCCCGTCGTTTCACATCAAAACATAACAATTTTGAATCAGAGCGGTTTTGTGATGGTTGATGCTTGTTACGCTGGCATATGTTACGGTCTTCTATTTTTTGGCATCTAGAATCTAAGCCGTCCATCATTGTGTATTGAATCCGAGACATCTGCAAGGAGAATCTAACATACGGGGCCCACATGTTAGCGAGTTGACTAAGAGAGGCAGCAAGAGTAAATTGGTCAAATAGCATCTTCTGTAGGGGTTCTAGGGCTGGCTGCCATGCTGGCATACACACATGGCGTCCATGTCAGCAAAAGTGGCAAATATGTAGTAGGTTTACTATTTTGTGTGGCAAATTGTAGGTGCCCGTGTAAAATTGGCAAACATAGGAGTGCCATCCGTAAAGGATGACAAATAGTTAAATATCCCAAACCTAACGCCGGTCGTCCGGTCTCGACACTCAGGGCGTCCGTTCGCCGCCTGCTATCGAAACAAACAAAAACCTACATGGCCCCCATCTAGATCTCTAACCTGTGCCGTGCCAAAATCATCGTGTGGCCCACCCATGCGCCTATGGTGGCCTCTGCTGCTCCCACTAGAACTCCTATTGGCTGCTCCCACGCCACCGGTTCCTTCTGTCGTGCCACCATAGTCCGTATCTCGTGTCGCTACCTACCTCGAAAGCCAAAGGCATAGACCTCGCAGTCATTCAATCTAAAGGCGTCCGGGCCTCCTCGTTGTCTCCGGTAAGAATTAATTGCAATGTTACGGGTGCCCGGTTCATTTTGCTGAAATTTGGCTTATGCTGATTTGTTCTGAGGGGAAAACATTATTCATTCGCTGAAAAGTACTGCTAAAGTCATTTGAAGTTTGGCGCATTATAATTAAATTAGAAGCCATCACACTCACATAGGTGCATTGTTGCTGGAATGCTGAAGTACATCAATTGAATTGTGAATTAATAGGAAGTATACATCAAATTTTGTGTTGTTTCTTTGCTACACACATTTATTGAATCGGAGTGGTTTTGTGATGGTTGATGCTAATTTGTTCTGAGAGGAAAACATTGTTTGTCTGTAGAAAAGTACTGCTAAAGTCATTTAATGTTTGGTGCATTGTAATTCAATTGGAGGCCATCACACTCACATAGGTGCATTGTTACCCGAATGCTGAAGTACATCAATTGAATTGTGAATTGATAGGATGTATACATCAAATTTTGGGTTGTTCCATTGCTACACACATTTTTTGACCTCCACATGTTATAGAGTAACAAAGTGTTGCAAGATTCCCTTAGAAATAGCAAAGTGTGGCTTGCAATTTGTAAGTTTTTAACCAACCGTCTTTGCGCAGTTTTGCAAGTTTCATGAATTAACATGGCCAGGACAAAAAATGCAAGAGGACCAAGAGGATAGGTAGAAAAAGTGAATTCGTTGTCGGTTAAAAAGAAGCCCAAGAAGAAAAAATACACCACGACGCAAAGTGCAAATATGAGAGCATCAACAATTGTGAAAAGTAAGTGCAACAACGCGGCCGATATAGTTCCCTGATGCTCTGCTCACAACTTAAAATGTAGTGGTATTGGTCAAGGATCTTTGTTGCGGTAGGAGATGGAAAGGGAAGAAGAGGAAGAGGAATAGGTGCCGGTTCCCATAATTTCAAAGTTATTGAGCCTTAGAGCTAGCAAGATGCAGGCATTGAGGTTTGCTCCCCTGGAGTAGTGGTTCCCCGACCCAAGGACAGTCAGAAAAGGGCCATTCTAGACTGAACTTCAGCGTGCCTTCTACGATGCCATTTGTTGTGAACTCGTCAAGGGTTGTGCTCACTGTTGGCTTATAGTTGAGGGCCTGGAGAAAGTGGTAGGAGCTACTGAGGAAGAGATCAAGGGTGACCCATCATACATGCCTAGACCATTTGACTTGTTGACTAGGCCGCACCATTATGTTCTAGAATGGGTGAATATATTTTTTGCTTCTTTGTGGATACCCTGAGATTGAGATTTCATTGAGTTCATGTTTGACAGGGATCATCACCAGCTCACTAGACAATAGATAGCTGAGGCTTTGGGTGTTCCACTTGTAGAGTAGAAAGTACACGAGTTATGTTACCCATCAGTGTATGCTCCTCGTTGTGTCCTAGCAGGAGGGACGGAACCACCCGTTGAGACGGTTTCGATTATCTATAGGCAACCTTTCAGTCCTTTGAGGAGACTAGAAGAGTTGACACAACTATCAGCTGCTCTCCTCCTTGCCTTCAAGGGCCAAATTTGGTGAGGCAATCATAGTCATATAACAGTAGCTTCTTTCTTTGGTGTTGGGACACATCAAATTCAATATTGTTGACTTGCTCATTTGTGAGTGGGGGGGGGGGCTGGATTGCTGATGATTTCAAGGGAAAGAGGAGGATGCCTTATGTTCATATCATCTATTCGCTCATGGTAAAGACCATAGGATCTCCTGTCTATTGCATTCGGTTGGGGAAATCTAGGGCAGGGTTCCCAGACTATAAACCTCCTATGCTAAATGACAGACATAGAGGAGCATGTGGCTTGAGAGCGGTGTATGAACTTATGACACTAGCACAGTGAGCCGAGGTAGACCAAGAGGACTTGCATTTGAGAGAGGCAGAGGCTAGTGTAACTCTTGTTGGGATGGTGGGTGGCTATATGGATACTAACAGTGATGACAAAGATTATATGCAAACTCCATCATTGGGTCAACAATTCCAAACAACTACACATGATCATGAGGTAGGAGCTTCTGGTGAGTCCACGTCAGAGAGTATACTATCTTTGACAAAGATGATGTGCAACATGCATAGAAAAATGTGGCAATTTAACCAAGACCAGGCAAGGAAAAATACCGCGATGAATGAGATGCACGCATCAATACTCAGAACCCAAACCATGTTGCTTGAACAAATGCAAGAGGATAGAGTCAACTAGGACTATAAATTTACCTACCTTATCGAACGTAGTGGTCTTCCACCTCCACCGGATAGGCTACCAACTAGTCATGCTTTGTGTGCTACTCCTAGTCATCAGCTCTCTCAAGGTTCGATTTTATAGGTTAAACTAGTAGATAGGCAATAGGTGAATAGGATAGGGACTGATGGTTAGCTAGAAATGGGAAGTAAAGCTCAGCAAGATATGGAGACTGTAGAATAGACAAATACGAGGAGTGATGGTCAGCTAGGTATGGAAATAATAGGTCAAAATGTAGGGTCTTGAGAATAGGAGGACATAGAGATTGGTTCTACTAAGGCTAATTCGATAATTGACAATGTCATAGCTGACGTGACTGATGCCCATGGAAGAGGCAGTATAGACTCATCATAGGAACCTAGGACGCAACAAGGAGAGAAGAAGAAGACTACCACTACCACTGACAACAATGCCACGACCACTACCCATGGAAGAAGCACTATGGAGTCAGCATAGAAACCAGAGAAGGAAGGAGAGAAGGGGAAGACAACCACTCCCATCAATGATGCAAGAAAAAGTGCCGGCGATGAAATTTAATTACTAATGTAATCTTTGCTTTGAACTCTGTTGCAAGATAGTCTATGTATAGATACAGTACTTTGTGAACTTGTGTGTGCCTAAACTATATGTTGGGTGCCCACCACTTCTATTTGCTACTTATCTATGTGTAAGATCGTGCCCTATATATGAACCAAGTTGTTGAATTTCTCACGATAATGGTGGAGCAAAACTCTACTGGGTGCATTCTGATCTTTCGATACCGTATGATATGGGTTTCCATATGGCAAGATTGTGAGATGAGTGTTCAACGACTATGGTGGTCCTCCTCACATATGGTCATGAACTGCTTGAATGTTTAGCTTCCTTTGGTATCATCGTTGTCTTTTCTTTGCACATAACATAATGCTTATAGCTGCATTGTCGTTGACTCATACATGTTGGGTACAGCATAAGACCAGTCTCGGTGAGAGTCATGGAATTAAATGTTTATGAAACTATAGAATGAAAGTATAGAATGAAACATGGGATATGTATGGTTCCAAGGACCTTATGTGTTTCTAGTGTCATCCGGTGCACGTGTCATCCTGCTACAGATTGACTTAACAAAATGATATGGTCCTGTTATGTATCCTCTGGCTATGTAGTGCTCTATGGCACCATGATCTTGGATGTTAGGCACGATCTTCACCGTTGCTTCGGTGAATAAGCATTGGGGCACAGTTATAGTGTCCTTCTTGATGTCTCACCTCCTGATATGCGGTTCTGCTTGGGAAACCCGACCCATGAGGAGTCGTGGGGGGCATTGCATAGGCGTGTGGCTATCGTGGGAGTTGGATGGCCAAACGAGACTTTGTGGCGAGAAAAGTAGAAGAAATGGAGAAGGAGGCGATTACATATCAAGGTCTTAGACTCACCTTCCCCTTTGTCATCTCTTGTCAATCCTTTGCTGCACCTCACCAAGATTAATTGAAAATGGCAAGCGCCCAAGGTCACCGTCAACTGATGTGCCGAGGACCAGCCGTCTTCATCTTCACGCCCTAATCTGGTAAACTAGTCTTTCCTCCTTTGACTCATTCGAGTTGCCCTGATGTCCTGTGTTATATAGGGATGACTTCTCCTCGCCAAGTCCATCGCCGGCTGCTCGCCTCTTTGGAGCTCCATCCCTCCGCCGTTCCTTCTCCCGGAACCACCGCTAGTGATGCTTCAGGTGATGGACAAGACATTGGCATGTTGGTCATGTAGCTCAGCTAGGCCAGCGCCACCATCCATGAGATGCACATGGAAGCAGACTGCCTATGATCATCCCTGGAGGCTATGGAGGTGGCGGTGGCCGAGGCTGCCTAGGAGAGGGTTGCGGCACAGGCGGAGATTACCGGTAATTACTGCTATGATCACATTTGAATCCGCATCCCATTGCATCCTACCATTGACCTTTTTATTATTCTTTCAATCTTCTAGCCATCCAAGAAGAGCTGGATGTGGAGTGCTAGAACGTGGGGTGACATCTTGTCGGGACCAATACTAGGGTACCCGAAGAGGAGGAGCTAATAACCACCAACGCTAATTCATTAGAGGGGTCAAGGGCGTGGCTACATCTCTTGGTGGGCTCCGCCTTGTACAACCACCGAGGCCATGGACTCCGCCTCGTCCGACCCCTAAGGGTTGGTTCCACCTCGGTGGAAACTAAAGCCATGGGCTCCACCTCACCTAACCCTCAAGGGTTGGGTATGCCTCAGTTGACTCCTGAGGGTTGGCTTAGCCTTGTCTGACCCCCAAGGGTTGGCTCAGCCTCATCCGACCCCTGAGGGTTGGCTTTGCCTCGCCCAACATCTAAGGGCTGGCTTCACCTCGCCCAACATCCGAGGGCTGGCACCGCTTCAGCCAATGTCTGAGGGCTGGCTCCGCCTCACCCGACATCTGAGGGATAGCTCTACTTTGCCCGACATCTAAGGGCTGGCTCCACCTCACCCGATGTCTGAGGGTTGGCTTCGCTTTGCCCGATCCGTTAGACACGGTTCCTAATGGAAGCTCATGTCGCCGCCAAACACTATGGGTCAAAAAGTACTACCCAAGGTCAAACTTCTGGCATCATGTAGGGAGCGGTCACGTCTCAGCATGACCCATCCCCATGACATGTCATTCCAAGGAACTCACATCACCCACTGTGATGGACGCGTCGTTACTATACTACCCACTCCCTACACGGCCACCTCGCCGCACCGCCCATGGGGGCGGAGCAGGACGTTATAACCCGATGATAACACCAGGGTATGGCAGTGTCAGTGGATAGGCACCCATCATGGGGCTGTCCCTATCACCGCCTGCCATGTCAGTAGGGCCCGCACAGTGGAAAAGAAAGGTCCAGCGACCCTGAAGGACTTCCTCTACCTCTCGTTCTCCTTTTCTCTCCCACTTGTAACATGTGCTTTCCCTTGGCCTATAAAAGGGAAAGCAGGGCATCCTACTATGGGCCATCAGTTCACCGCATTGCACACCACACTGCATCATAGTAGAACCACTAGCATTGAACCTCGAACACATAGCTGACCAGTGACCAAGCTCTCGACACCCATTCGATCTTTCCATCAGAGACTTAGGACATGTCCCTCTCTCACATGTTTGTAATCCCTACTACAAACTTTTTAGTGCTAGTAACATGAGCAGTAGCCATGAACTAGATGTAGGGATATTTTGCCCGAACTAGTATAAATCTTGTGTCTTCTTAGCACACCATCTAGGCCAGACGTGCAATAATACAAATTTACTCGTTGGTGTTTACTCGAAAATCGATAGTTGGCGTGCCAGGTAGGGGCCTTTTGTGTGTTTTTACATCAACACCAGGACTTAGATGGCTAGTCATGGCATCAGCTGGGTCCCGAGGGCACACGTACGCTTTGGGGACCTAAACTTCATCAGCACAGTGGAGGGAGAGCTGGTGCGGGCACCCGCCGTCATTCAACCCTTCCACTCTGCCGGCCTTGATGCGATCACCAAGGCGCTCAGGGAGATGCAGCTGCATGCACTAAGGGCCCATGTCCTCAGAAGCAACCAAGCCCTCAACTTCGACTATGGGAGGT
The DNA here is from genome assembly GCF_019320115.1 of Miscanthus floridulus. NCBI lineage: Eukaryota > Viridiplantae > Streptophyta > Magnoliopsida > Poales > Poaceae > Miscanthus > Miscanthus floridulus. Next base: position 113,992,677 of record NC_089580.1, on the reverse strand, counting down.
TTGAGCGCTAGCTCGATGCCTTCCTAGGAACCCAACCATCCTAGGAGGACCTATGCCACTTCACCCCCTCATTCGCTAAATTCATGGTGCAGCGCGCTGGAGGGGAGCCACTCTCCCTGTAATAATTCATTCGGAGCGCCCCAACAGTGCTCCCTTTTGGTCTCTACAATGCCGCAGAGACCATTGGCCACCTTGTGGCGCAACGCATGATTCCATTCCACATGAACGACGATTTCATGGGGTAATTGAACACATCATGGAGTCTTTCCATGACCTCACCACAGAGGAGCTAGAGTCGCCCTCTGGCTTTGACTCTAGTAGGGGGAGCCATCACCCCTCTCGTGAATGCTTCATGGTAGGTACCCTCAAGGGACACGTCGAAAGCATCCATGAAGAGGAGGCTACCCCAATGAATGACCTCGATGAGGAGGCCAAGGAGGAGACAGTGGCCCCACCTCGCATGTGGGTGGAGCAGCTGATGGCCCGACACCAAGAGATTGAGGAAGCGTGACTCTAGCTCAAGCTGGAACATGTAGAGATCGATCGAGAGATTGAGAGCCATGGAGATGGTGGGCACGCGCACACCACGGCCCTTGATGTGAACTAGAGGATCATCACCAATGGTGAAGCCCTCCCGCACTTCGCCCAAGTGAGCTAGAACATCACTGCTGCGGTGGCCTTGCTCCGTGGGCTTCCAAGGCCCAAGATGCCCTAGGATCGTTGGGCCCACCATGAGATTCACATGCTGCTCAAGCGTGCAGTGGCACAGCAGGCTGAGAGTTTGCTGTCTCGGCAACATGAGCTCGACGCTAGCCAGCGCACCCCTTAGAGCGCTTAGCATGGATGCGTCAGTCCACTAGCCACCATAAGGCAGCAGGCAACACACCACAGTCCCGCTGCATCAGTGCCTCGGCCGTAACCATGATGCATGTGACACCCTCGATGCTCATAGGCGTACCTACGATGACCCAAGAGAGGGAGCTAGTCATGACTATCACCCTCATCGTGGTAGATGCTACAACAGCGGCGAGGATCGAAGCCTGAGCCTCGACCTACCGAGGCCTCAGGCCTTTAGTTAACACATCTTCAATGCTGCCTTCCCTCCATGGTATTGTAATGCCCCAAGTGTTTGTCACCAGTTAAGCAATGGGTTTGAGCTCAAACATGACATGTTAAGTGGTGATGAAGATGGCAAGATCAAATCTACAAAACTGAGCTCCAACATAAACTTGGACAATGCACCTTTGCTTACATATGGATCCTTGTTAAGATTATGCAAGAGTAAGGTTAAACATGCTCATTCCACATACATTACATAAACATGCATCCATCTAGATCAGTGGAAAAGTTTCATGAAGTTTGTAATCAAGAAGTCACATGAAATGATAAGTTATAATCTTTCTTGGATTGCTTTATTAAGTGAATGGAATTATAGGTCATCAACCAGACCTTGCTACCTTGCCCAAACGACTCTAATTGAACTCTACAATAAAAGTCATGAAGGGTTTGTGTTTATCACATGTCAAGAAAAGGCCTCAATTGGTCCAAAACCCTAATTCTAGGGTAAACGAGATGCTGCTTTAACCAAGGTGAAGAATTGGTTCATGTACCAGATATGAAGTTTGACTTTAATAAAAGTTGAAGTTTGAGTGGAGTAGAACAAACTTTGTTTTTGGACCAAGAGCTAGATTAGACTATAAGCAAGTCAAACCGAGGCTCAAACTTTGAATCTACAACTGTTTTCAATAATTAAAATTTTGCTAAGTCTGGAATTCATCGTCGTCGACCTTGGCATCTCGCGTTCTCGTGATTTTGTTAAACAACTTGATTTGGTCCAAAGATAGAAGTTGGAGTATACATTGTGGAGAAGAGCGTGAAAAAGATGGCACTCGTTTGACCTTGTTTTAACCAACAATTTGGGAGTTTGTTAATTATCGTCAATGTGTTGACAATGCCATCTTAGAGCTTAATTACCCAGGAATGCAGAACACAAATGACTATGGAGTCTTAAGTAATGTTGTAGTGTAGTCTAAGAGTAACAAACTTGCTTCAAGCACCCAGGGACGAATATGCTCCGAATATGCCAAAAACGGTCTCCAAGTCGGGCTCATTCACGCACGCCGCGTGTTCAGCAGAAAGCCTATGTGGTGACCATGTAGCAGAGCGTGCCCCACCATGGCCGATGTGCATCCCACCTTCATGCCATGTGCCACCTTGTGCCCTGCTCCTCCTAAACCGAGCACCAGAGCTGCCCCACGCCTCCCTCTCTCTCGCGCTGCTGCTCCTCGCTTCACCCAATCGCTCTCCGCCGAGCTACGGCCATGGCCGCCATTGCCGTGCGGCAAAGCTCCTGTGCCGCCATCGTTCTTCCACCTCTTAGTGCCTCGTAGCCTTGCATCCACCACCACCGGCTCTGTTGTACTCTCCTTGGCCTCGCGCACCCCTCCTCGGCCTTTCTTCGCCGCCGTAGCATGTGGCCATCGGTGCCGTGGCTGCCGCGGATGACTGTGCGCGTAGCTAGGCCAACCTAGCCTGCCTCCAGCCAAACTGAGCAGCCCCACATGTTTGTGCAGGCCCATGGGTGCTCCCCCACAACTTCGCCAACGCCATCGACGACCATGGCCATCGAGGCCACGAGCTGGCCACCCCTCCTGCTCTACCATCGAGATGAAAGAGACGAGGGACTTCGCGCTGAAATAAGGGAAAAGGAAGGGGGTTAAGTGAAGAATCCATGATGTAGATGAATAGTGCCTTGATGGATCTTTTTGTTCAAGTTTAATTTGTGAAAACTGCAGGGTCCCCGATGCAAGATTTACATTCCTTTTCTTTGATGTATGCAGATTTGAATGATCAACTTTGAAATTTGTAGTAATTAGTAGAAAAATTGTAAAATAGTAATATGACATGATTTAGTTTAAAATTTTTGTTGTAAAAATCAATTTATGTAGTTTGGTTTTTAATACTAGTTGTGTCTTGTCTTTTTCATAACTACAGTTGTTATGCTCAAATAAATGTTAAATTTTTTTGGAGTGCTACTCAGCTGATGGTTGATGTCTGGTAAAAATTTCTAGATTTTAGGCTTGACAGTTTAAGAGCTATAAAAATAACAAATGCCCTATGTTGCTTTGCTCCTATTCTGAATAGGCCTACATGTTTGAATTAATTGGCTTAGTTAAGAAATGAATCATGACTTGATGACAATATATGAGTTGTAGTACTTCTCTTAATCTTTTTAAAAATCTGAACAGCATAATTTTTGGTTTAGTAGATTTTTAGTTATTGTTGCTTAAATTTCTGTGGCTGTTTCTGCCCAAACCCAGACAGGGTTGCCTTATTGGTACTGTGGAGCCTTTTTAATAGTAGAATTAGCTCGAGGTGTTTATAACAAAGTTGTTTAGAATTTTCTAAGATTTCTAAAAAGTATATAAGCACATTTATTGGACATGTAGAACTCTAGTTATAGCTGCTTAAAGTGGCATGTCAGATTTTGCCCATGTTTTGGACAAAGATAAATTCATTGGATTAATTAGCCTTGTTAACTATAGAATAATCTTAAGAAGATAATAACAAAGTTATTGGTAACTTCATAAGCTTTTCAAAAAATTATGATTCATGTTTGTAGGAGGTCTCGAACTCTAGTTATGCTTCTCTGAAATTCCTATCAGTTTTCTGTACCACTGCTGTTTGGGCTGCATGTGCAGTTTTGCTTGTGCAATTATTTTTGTGGTGTAAATGATGTTTGCTGTGGTTGCAGTGAATACCAAAGTTGTATATAAGTTCATAATCTAGCTTGTGATAAATTTTCATGACCATAGGCCTGATAATTTAGGAGCTGTAGATTTTACAAGTTCATTGTCCGATTTTGCATGCTCTCTGTACAGATCTGAATGATTGTGTTGTTTGACTTAGCTACGCTTTTAATCATGTCTTGGAGATAATACAAGAAGTGTAGTGATTTTCATGATCTTTTTAAATTGTTAAATATCACTCCTTTTGGTGGTCTAAATCTCTAGTTATAAGCTTGTGAAGTTGCATGGTAGAATCTGTCCAAGTCTGGACAGAGGTGCTCAATTGTGCTTGATTGACCTTGTTAATTGTGGAATCACCTTGTGATGATAATAAACATGTTTTAGATAATTTAATAAGCTTTCTATAAAGTTAATATTCATGCTTGTTTGATGTCCATAACTCCAGTTATGCATTGTTGAAATTACTACTACTTTTCTATCCTAGTTCTGTGTAGATCTGAAACATTGGCATGTTGGACCTGGTTAGCTTTGGAATAAGCTTTTTGTGATAATAACAATGTTGTAGGCAATTTCATTAGATTTCCAGAAAGTCTATGGTCACCCTTGTTGGATGCTTATATCTCTAGTTATGGATAAAACAAGTGACTGTTGTGCTGCTGTCCAGATTTCTATACATGTGCTAGGTGATTGCTATAGCTTGCTCTTGTTTTGGCTAAACATGTTGGTTAGTTCTTGATCGATGCATGTGTGCAATATCTGAACTCAAGTTCACTTGTGTGCCATGCCTAATATGCTTGATATCCCTCTATAATAGGTTGTGTGATGTTTAGTTAAATAACTCTAGGTGCCTATGTCTTGCATCATCTTATGTTTGTCTTGAATGCTATTATGTGATGCATCTCATATTACCATTCTTCATATTCATGCACTTGAATTTTGCATCTCATGTAGGTACGCTAGATGCACCACATGAAGGATGTGATGATGGAATCGAACTAGAAGATGATGTTGGTGGACCTTTCTCGAAGATGGAAGGACCCCTAGAGTACATGCCTAAACAGGAGATGCTCACCAAGCGAGTGTCGTCTAACAAACACTAACCTAGTGCTAGATCCCAAGCAATCCCAAAGCATTCTAAGCCTCCTATATTTTTAAAAATATCACTTGAGTTCTTTATGTTTGATGCATTAGGTTATAAGAGTTGATTGGAACCACTTGATGCATAGAACTACCTTGTCCAGAAATATACCTTGAACCCTATGTAGGTCTAGGATCGAATGCATGCTTAGCAACGCTTAGACCGGTAGAAGTCGGGTGATTTCCTGTCACCTGCGATATATAGGTGGATACCAAAGCACGGTTGGCTATATTTGCTATCGTGAAAATAACCATGTGTTAATAATGAATGGAGACCAGGTGGGATGTCGATAGAGAAGCAACGAGACATGGAGGTCTTGGGTGTGTATCTATCCTCATTTGTGTTGATTAAGGACCGCACCATTGTTGGTGCTTTTTGACAAGATTGAATGCATGCCTATCACTTAGCTGGCCGGATAACTCATTCCGACCACAAAACCGAGTAGCTCAACTCAAGCCGAGCCCCGCTCTGTAAAAGTGCACACACTAGGGGAAATAAGGATGTGCGGGGAGCGGATCAATAGACTGTGGACAAGCATGACCTAAGCAACCTGGTCCAGGACCATGGGTAGGCATGGCTTTAGCAACCTGACTACCGTCAGTCCCTGATTGTGTGGCGCTGGGCGAACCTACGAAATGTGGACTTGAGTTGTACCAAAGGTGACCTAAGACCACCTTGGTGCAAGTATGTCTGGGTTTATGTTAGAAATAAATTTCTAGCTGGTTGAAATCGATTTGAATCACCGTCTCTCCTGGACAGTGAGAAACTTGGCTAGTCCCAACATCGTAGTAACTATATTATGGAATATGATGGTTATGATGATTATGAAAATCTTACGCCGGCTATGGTTACTATTGTTCTGCTACTAAATGATGTACCACATGTTTGGCACATGTTAGTTGCAAATCTAGAGATGAATAGCTATAATTAACTTAGTGACCAAAGTATAATTGTACAACTGAATTAGTCGTGTTTTATGCAAAATGTTGTCAAGCTAGCTCCACCTATAAAGCCTTGCATACTCTTTGGTGTCACTTTGTTTTTGGTTTATGATGGGTAAGTCTAGCTGAGTACATTCGAGTACTCAGGGTTTATCCCACCATGTTGCAGGTGAAGTTCTTGGCCTACTGAAGATGGTGGCTAACCGCCGGTGGGCTCAATGACTCTATAATTATTTCTCATTTATATGCTTTTATCAGAGGATGTCACTTATGCTAGCAATGTATTTGGAACTCATATTAATGTAATCATTTGAAAGCTATGTTGTTTTCACTAATCGGTTTTGAAACCCAAACTTGTACTATTATTTGTGAACCCATTTGTAGTATCATTTCTACTACAACTCTGCATATGTGATGTGTATTTGCTTAATCACGTGATCTTGGTTGTGAGGTTGATTTACCGAGGTCCTTCATGACACTCGATGGACTACCGCGTTTATATAAGTGAAAGTATGCGCATGTCAATGTGTTAGCGGGGACAACCATACTTGATCTTGTATAAATTGAGCGGTTCTATCATAGCTAGTATCAGAGCAAGATTAAGCATAATACTGTCATGTACATAGTTTTAAAACAAAGTTTTGGTTTTAAAAAGCCTATTTTGACTAAAACTTTAGCTACAGGCAAATTTGTCAAAACTAATTTGCAACACTATGCTAGCGACATCCTCCTTTATGCCCAATTAAGGACTACTAGGTGGCAATAAGTAAACTAACACTAACTATGGAGGGTTTACTTCTTGCAATTTTTATTCCATTGTCCATACGGCGTGCTATTGTATGGATGACATTCGCTTGGATGGTAATGTATGGATCACTATACCTCTACGCCCAGGTAAGAAGTTAAGTTGATGAGTGGCATGACTACAAGTGTGAGCGTATGGTCGGGAAGAGCTAGCTTTGATACAATTGTATACGCATGCTTGCATGTGTGTATGGTGCGTATTTAATTGTGGGTAGCAAATTTAATGATCAGGTAGCTTTGATATGGAAGTATATATATATGAGTATATATATATGGAAGTATTTAGCTTGCAACCTAGAGCCCAGACTTTCATTCTGCATATATAATTGTGGGGTCGGGCTAAAATGAAATCCTTTTGCAGGTACTCTAACCATAAATGAGTAGATTGAATGTAGCTGACGACTAACTATATATCGAGAGAGTATGGGTTATGCCATAGAACGTGATTGCCACCTTAGGCTGGCAATTTTATGAGGACGAATAGAATGGTCATGCATCCTGATTGTGCGTGTGCATAAATATGCTTCCCTCACTTTGTTCTAATACTAAATAACTTGTGATCAATGTGATGTTACTATCTTCCTTGTGTGAAGCTAGACAAAATGCCTTGTTCCATGCCACTTGAATAGCTATACTTGAAGATAGTGTGTGATTAGTTTTGCCTTGTATGTTTGCTTCCAAAGGAAATAGATGACAAGTTAATAGTTAGCAAAAACTTCACCCCTTTGAAAACTATATTGCTAAATGTAAGTAAAACTTGTTTTGTAGAGATATCCACCTACTTAGTAAAAAGGAAATAAAAGATAACAGCACCTTACCACCATGTTTTGCATGTTTATGTATAGTGGTGTTGCTGTAGGTGACTGCTTGTTGTGCGAGCTTTGTGCATAGTAATAGTCGCTTTAGCTCATTGGATTGACTGTTTTGAAATGCTCGCTTAAGACCATGATGTAGGTGTGGATGCTCGTTATCTAGGTAGTGCCATAGCTGTCACCCCTTTTATCCTCGGTAAGCATACGAGTGTCGAAGAGTGCTATCCTAGAACAACGTCCAAGTTTTGATAATCTCATGGTTGTCGTCTCTGATTAAGTTCTCTCTTAGGAGCCTGAGCCTGTACACGTGGTTGCTAGCCCTTGAATTTTGTGCTATGAAGACCTTTATCCATGCCTTTGCTTGACCTTGGGCCTAAGCTTAGTTCTCTTGAATGCTTGCATGTGTTGTGGTTGTCCCGCTCCTGTGTGGGTGGACCTTGCTCAAAAATCCTTGTTGGACCTCATTGCTCCCTCCCCTACAGTTGATCTGGTGCAACGCTAATCGCTATCAACCCTAGCTTTGGAATCTTCTCCTCGTAGATCATGTCATTGCTTTATCAACTCAATCCCTAGTCAGTGCATTGGCTCTGTCTCTTGAATCTTGTTTGTTTTGTCTCCAACCCTTCCCAGTCTCTGGATGTTTATCAATCTTGATATCATGTTGCTACTCGGTAAGACCAAATCTTATGTTAATCTTTATCTAGTAATCCCCTTGGTGGACACAAGACGTATATGGAGATTAGGTAAGAGTCCCCTGCTCAGTTGTCTTCGGCAATTAGGCTATGTTCTCTTACATTATGTTTTAATCTTTGGATCACCTCCTCATTGACTCCTGACCTTGTGACTACCTTTGCTTGCTATCCTTCCTTTGCATAGTGCTTGGTCATATGACCCAATCTATGCAACTTGAAATTTCACTTGGGTGTGTGATTAGTAATGGTGTTATGAGTAGTGACTATAATGCCATGATGAAACCGAGGGCATCCTGTAGACTGCAGCCACAAGGTTGTGCTGCTCGGCACATGCTGGTATCAAAGTTCCTAGTCATGATCCATTGCAGAACTATACTGATGTGTTATTTTCACGTCAGCTCCTCCTTGGTTATCTCTCCTTATCATGGTAGAAGATCTGTATGTCAAACTAGATACAATGGGACTCCCTTCTGAAGTCGTCCAAAGAATAACCTTTGAAGAACAGGTCACCGATATGAACTTAACAGACTACAAGAGATGGTAGACAAGTGACTCTACTTGATTGTCCCTGTAATGATGTTGGTCATCTAGTGAGCAACTTATGTCATCCCCGTTGGATCAAAAGGGCACACCACACTTGAAGTGGGACAAATTATCAGTTGGATGATAAATAGACTAGGATATTATGTGCTATAATAGGTCACCTAGTGCTCATGAGCTTCTTGTCCAAGTCTTGACCTTTATGTGCAGGATGATTAATCGACCTTCTTCGGTGTGACCCCTTTTTGCTGACTTCAATGGAGACCATCTATTTATGCTTCGACCACAATTCTTATTGTCAAGAGTGAAGATTTGAACCTTTTTGGTGTTGAGAGATAACTGATTAGTTACTAGTAGGAAGGTTAATCTCTATCTAGGTAGCGACTCTTTGGTAACTATGAAGGCCAGATCTCACAGAACAATGTTAGACAAAGAAACAACAAAGCCAGTTAGCGATACCAGTACAGCTTTCTTCTCCAAGCCTTGTGTCATCAAGTCAAGTCCACCTTGGACAACCGCATCGGTAGTGCAAGATATTGTATCAGCTAAGTAAAGAGCTAGAGAAAGCACGTCCGTAGTATCGGTCTGCATCATTATGTATATGGTGCTATCAAAGGATTTATTCAAGACTCAATTGGATAAAGTATAGAAGGATAATCAGAGACATTTCCTTATCTAGTAGGATTGCCCTCCACGTGAAGTATGCATTGTGCCCTATAAGAACATCCCACTAGTTCAATGCTTGTGTATCATCGAGCTGGTGCTTACATCAATGGTTGAAGTTGTTCCCTGGGAAGCATATGAGGACAACCCTAGCCTCCATCCTCAGTGAGAAAGTTACCGCTATCATAAAGAGAATTAGAAAGTGCAGAACACACTTCCCAATGTGTAAATCAAAGGAAAAGAAGAGAGAGAAATCTATTGAGATTTCATGGCACTAAACTAATTATTTTTAAGCCAGTGATTAGTGGCTCCAACATGGTTGAATTCACACCAAACTTGGTGATCTCATTCCTCGCTTAAGGTACTTCAATGTCTTAAGTTGGTTTGAGGATTGGTTGATTAGAGCATTGGATTTGAGAGATGTTTTGATAGTTCGGTCCCCAAAATTTAAGAACAGAGCAGTTTTGGTAGATGAATTGTTTGGATAGACAAACGGTGTTCGTTTGAGCTAAATTTTGGTCAGTAGTTAAAGGACTCTTGGATCTAAATGATTACCAAAATTTGTGCACCATGGAGCAGTAGTTTGCAAAATATGAACTGATTACCAAGGGGAAATAGAATCTATAATCTTCTTGTTTGACTACTATCATTCTTCGTATTGGATGATTGTGTTTGTAGTTCAGGTCATGTGGGCAGTGTGATGATTGTAATACTTTAGATGCCCTAGAGAAGACTCCTGGCACCCCTTTTTGCTTCGCTTTTGCCCTCTCATATCAATAATGCTGGTGCAGTCAAGGTGTTCTACAAGTCAATTTGTGCCTTTGTGAGTCGAGAACAATTTGAAAAGTGTCAAACAATATATTTCAGATTTTGCTTATGAGTTGTTGATTGATAGTATAAAGGAAGCCTCAATGTCAAAAGTAGTCCAACTAGGCTAATTTTGCGATAGTGCAAGTTAATCCAACTTACTGCGTCACTACACCATGAAGGCAAATTGTGCTCAACCTGCTTGGTAGTATAGTGTTTTTCTAGTCAGTGTATACTTGTAGATTTTGTGACCTTCTGGCCTCGTTGTCATCCTTCTGCAGTAATGTTTTCCAAGGTAGACTTGTCCTTGGTACCTTCCATGTGTTTTTACCCATGAGGTTGCATCAGATTCAACCCAGATAACTATTATCGCTTGGATACAAGGATTCCCTCAACTGATGATTATCAAAAACGCTGAGTCAACAGGGTCAGCTATCACCTTCACCGCTCACTCAACGGACTCAGATAATAAAGTGTTATCATTAGAGAAGGAGAACTACATACATGGAACATTATGTAGTTTTCCATTGGTTGGCATATGAGAGATTGAACGGTTATGACCGGCACAGACATTATCTGTTGGTTGCTCAGTTTCTCACAGCCACAAAGGATGCTTACACCATCTGTGATCTCATCCCTTATGAAAGGTTATACTCAAGCTACATTGGTAGAGAACTGCTTTTCGAACTTTGTGAATGAACATGGAACCATTGTAATGAGTAGCTTTCAGAAGCTTGCAGTCTAGTGCAAAGTTTACATGGTCCATGCTATATTACCTAGGGAAATAGAGATCATGAATAATTAGTTTATGCAAAGTAGTACTCTCCGCACCCCGAGAACGATGTATTGTGCTGTCTTGGATTCCTCCCAAAGTAATAATGCTTCATGGATGCCAACAAAGGAAATTCTTCAGACAAAACTTACTACGAAGGGAAAGTATCAGAAAGTTTCTTGACCAAATTAGCCTCTTTGATACTCTAAAGTTAGGTAGCCTAATGCTATCACTAATGTTAGAAAATGGATGCCATGCTTCTCTTCCCTTAAAAGTCTTTCACACCGAATCTCGACGAGAGATTCTCATAAGGGGGAGGGCTGTAACACCCTAGGTGTTTGTCACCAGTTAAGCAATGGGTTTGATCTCAAACATGACATGTTAAGTGCTAATGAAGGTGGCAAGATCAAATCTACAAGAGTGAGCTCCAACTTAAACTTGGGCAACGCACCTTTACTTACATATGGATCCTTGTTAAGATTATGCAAGAGTAAGGTTAAACATGCTCATTCCATGTACATTACATCAACATGCATCCATCTAGACCAGTGGAAAAGTTTCATAAAGTTTGGAATCAAGAAGTCACATGAAATGATAAGTTATAATCTTTCTTGGATTGCTTTATTAAGTGAATGGAATTATAGGTCGTCAACTAGACCTTGCTACCTTGCCCAAATGACTCTAATTGAACTCTACAACAAAAGTCATGAAGGGTTCGTGTTGAGCACATGTCAAGAAAAGGCCTCAATTGGTCAAAAACCCTAATTCCAGGGTTAACGAGATGCTGCTTTGTGGCAGAACCTCCTAAGTTATAGGGCCCACATGCACCTGTCGCTGTCCGATGACCTTTGACATTTATGCATGCGTTTCCAATAACTTAAAAAGACTGTTGGGTGTCCTCGAGGAACCCCGAATCATCCACGATTTCCGAGTAGGATCACGTTACAGAGTCATTGCAGTATTACAACATTTATTCAAATATCAATACCAGAGTAAAAACATCGGAAGTCTTACGATAACATAGTTTACAAACTAGTTGTTTCAAACCTTACAAACTAAGTTCGATAATTATTACAAACTATAGTAGTAGTGGAGTGGCATAATTAACATATACATAACACACAAAATAAACATCCTGCCCAAGGATCACACATTTACTTCTCATCGTCAGAACGAACGATAGTCATGCAGCACGATCCAAAACAGATCTGCTCATGAGGCTCACCTGCAACAAGGGGTCAACGAACCCTGAGTACAAAAGTACTCAACAAGACTTAACCGAAATATTAACTGCTAAACTTAGGAATGCCGGTTCATGGGATTCAAGGTATGGTTTTAACAATAATCAAAGTTCTTTTGCGTAAAAGCTCTTTAACAAAATTCTTTATATAGAAAACTTCATAAAATCATATACAAAGCTAACACGATCCATGTTGAGATCATGAAACTTCATATCCAACACCTTTACCTGCCTTATTCGAATTCCAGTTATTAGTACTACGATGATGAACAGTGAGTTGAGTCTCCATAACCAAGGAGCAACGATGATTCAAACCGATTAAACCCAGCTGGGGATTCTAGACCACACGACATATGCAGGTCCCTGACCTACATATACCAACCTACCCTCGGATCCTCTAAAACAAGAACGGGTCCGCGCCACCCGAGAATACAGTACTCCACCATTCCAGCCCATGGCCACGTGGGTACATGCTATTCCCGCCATCTCTCCACTCCTAGTGCGTGAGTAGCCATTCTCATAAAAGAATAGCCGAGCAAAGGCTTACCGGAGTACGTGGTTAGTACTACAAATTCTCACCTCATGCAATTCAACAACGGACGTGCCTTAATCGACACAGGCGGAAAGACCCCGCTCACAAGACCTCCATGTCTGGTGGCTCACACTCACCAAGTTCGCCCGGTCTAGATTTATTACTCCACATTCCCATATCACATGCTAACATAATTAACCAATGTTCCATTTAAAACTTGCAGGTGGTAGGTAGTCACCCGACTTTCATCGTTCTACGTATAGCTAAGCAAAACTAGGCATATACGAGTTTAAAACTGGCAATATGGTAAATATGGAATAACAAGGGTGGTAATACACCAATTAGGCTCTTACTTAACTCCTAATCACATAATGCAGTAACGGAAAGCAAAAGCAAAATTAATTTATAAAACACAAGGTAGGGTTGTATGCATCCGGGGCTTGCCTTTGTTGACAGAAAAGTCTGGCTCCTGCAATGTTTCATAAGTATTCGATCCGACTTCAATAGACGGATTAACCTCCTCAACAACTTGATTAACTACCACGTGTTCACCTTCATTCACTACACGTAATAACAATGCCATGTTTAACATGATGCGGAATACGAAACATGATGCTCGATGATGGATGCAAAATTTAACAATTTGAATACAACTTTCCTTCGCGGTACAGTTGCAAGTCAAACTAATCAAACCTTTTTCACAACACCCAAATCAATTGCCAAGGATCATTATCAACTAATCACCCAAGGACATCACTCAATCAAAAATTCAAACAAAACCTAATTCATTAAAGGTTACAATTTGCTTTTATGAATTAATTATTTAATTCAAAATTATGAAATAAATCAACTTATTCTAATTGAGATCAAAATTTTTGTAAATGTTCATTACATGATAACTAAGTGGCAAAACAAATTTCATAATTTTTGGATAAATAAATAAGCCTAGAAAAATCATAGAAATCCATTTATTAATAAATTGAGCAATTTTTATCACATTCAAAAAGTACTGAAAAACATTATTTCATATTTTTCTTAAATACTATACCTCACAGAGAAGTCACACAAAAATTTTTATAATTTTTGGAGCTCTAAATAAACCTACACAAAAATAACAAAAACAGACACTATTCATTCAAATCTGAAAATAGAAAAATCCATTTGAACATTGAGTCACTGACAACCCGACCCCACCTGTCATCCCTAACCTCCAACGTTGACCACGACAGCGATGGCTCTAACCAGCGATTCCTCACCGATGGTGAGATCACCGGCGATGGCGATAGCACCAACATGTTCTACACTACTAGGCGCACCTATAGACGTACGTAGATGTACCGATTACGACTCAATTCTAGCTCAACGTCGACCATAGCGGACACGGCACCTCGGTGGTACTATGCCGGCGACTACAGGCTGGTAGCGGTTAAACTAAAGGTCAAGGAAGCACCAGCAGCTTACCCTGAACACAACTGAGCAGATAACAAGGTCGGAGAAGCAACAGTGACGCGGGTCGATGTCCACGGTGATCACGGCGGCGCAAGGGTCGTCGGTGATGGTGTGCCGGTGACTGAAGTGGACAAAACGGCCAAGCAACAATGAAATTAGCACTACGGCATCGAGACGAAGCCAAAGGTACACCAATCAAGGGCAACGGCTCATCGACGGGCTCTGGCCATGGAGAGGTCGGTGGTGGTGGTGCTTCGGCCGGCTCTGAGGAAAAAAATGGCGTGCGATGGCACTGGACTGCAAGACGTGAAGCAAATAGGCCAGGAATGAGCGAGAGTGTGGGGCGGAGAGAATGGTAGATGCAATTGGCATGAGGCGCGACGGTGAGGATGAATTCCATGAGCGCAGCAAGGTCACCGGCGATGGCGGAAACAGAGCAAGGGAGAAGAGCAATGACGACAACGGTTCAGGCTAAAAAGGGTGGCCAGGAAGCTCAAGAAAGCCACGACGAAGCCTTTACCGCGCCAACGCGATGCCAAGGACGGCCACGATGCGCCTGAAACGCCGAAGAAGGTCGCCAGCCATGTAGCTACGGCGGTGAACACTGTTCACAGTATTTACAAGTTTGCCATTCGCCAAAATTCACAAATTACTCTCAAATTTTCATAACAACTCAAAAATCTCCAAAAACAAAAGTTGTTCAAAATCAAAAGTTCTACAACTTTGCTTTTATAACTAACTCCTAATTCGGTCTAGATTTTGAAATGAACTTTTGAATTCAAATAGGGAAATTTAACGAATTACGCCTTTTTGAATTACTCAAAATTTTTCTAAACAACTTGAAAAACTCCAAAAACAAACTTTGTATAACTTGCCAAGCTCTACACTTTTGCTTTTGGGCTCAACCCCAAAATATGCTTAGATTTTGAAATGGATTTTCAGGGTAGGATTTAAATGCTGAAAATCAGGGTTTTCTCGAAAAATTCAAAATCCAAACAAACTTTGAACTTGAGTCAAACAATACAATTCAACACATACCACAAATGTAAACTTGTTTTAGTGAATGCATATCCAAGTTTGCAATTTGACCAAATGCCTTGCAATGCATATGATGACATGTCATGTTTTTAATATTTAAACACCCGAGGTGTTACATGCTTTGACCAAGGTGAAGAATTGGTTCATGTACTAGATATGAAGTTTGACATTTAATAAAAGTTGAAGTTTGAGTGGAGTAAAACAAACTTTGTTTTGGGACCAATGGCTAGATCAGCTTGTAAGCAAGTCAACCGAGGATCGAACTTTGAATCTACAGTTGTTATCAGTACTTAAAATTTTGCTAAGTCTGGAATTCATCGTCATTGACATTGGCATCTCGTGTTCTCGTGATTTTGTTAAACAACTCTTTTTGGTCCAAAGATAGAAGTTGGAGTATCCATTGTGGAGAAGAGCGTGCAAAAAGATGGCACTCGTTTGACCTTGTTTTAACCAACAATTTTGGAGTTTGTTAATCGCCGTCAATGCATTGACAATGCAATCATAGAGCTTAATTACCTGGCCATGCAGAACTCAAATGACCATGGTGTCTTAAGTAATGTTGTAGTGTTGTCTGAGAGTAACAAACTGGCTTCAAGCACCCAAGGATGAATATGCTCCGAATATGCTGAAAACAGTCTCCAAGTCAGGCTCATTTGGGCACGCCGCGTGTTCGATAGAATGCCTGCGTGGTGACCATGCAGCAGAGTGCGCTCCACCATGGCCAACGTGTGTCCCACCTTTGTGCCATGCACCACCTCATGCCCTGCTCCTCCTAAACTGAGCGCCAGAGCTGCCCCATGTGTCCCTCTCTCTCGCGCTGCCACTCCTCGCTTCGCCTAGTCGCTCAGCGCCAAGCTACGGCCTTGGCCGCCATTACCGTGTGGCAAAGCTCCTACACCGCCATCATTCTTCCACCTCTGAGTGCCCTGTAGCCCTACATCCATTGCTACCGGCTCCACCATCCTCTCCTTGGCCTTACGCGGCCCTCCCCGGCCTTTCTTCACTGCCGTAGCGTGTGGCCACCGGTGCCATGGCCGCCACGGATGCCTATGTGCGTAGCCAGGACAACCTGGCCCATCTCTAGCCAAACTGAGTGGCCCCACATGTGTGTACAGGCCTATGGGTGCACCCCCGCAACTTCACCGAGGCCATCGACGACCATGGCCGCTGGAGCCGCGAGCCGGCCACCCCCTTCTCTACCATCGAGAGGAAAGAGACAAGGGACTTCACACTGAAATAAGGAAAAAGGAAGGGGGTTAAGTGAAGAATCCATGACGCAGATGAATAGTGCCATAATGGATCTTTTTGTTCGAATTTAATTTGTGAAAACTGCAGGGTCCCCAATGCAAGATTTACATTCTTTTTCTTTGATTTATGCAGATTTGAATGATTAATTTTGAAAATTTGTAGTAATTAGTAGAAAAATCATAAAATAGTAAATGAGGACTTTTTTGGAATCCTTATGAAATTATCTATGCATTAGATCTATAATATGACATGCTTTAGTTTAAAGTTTTTACTGTAAAAATCAATTTATGCAGTTAGGATTTTAATACTAGTTGTGTCTTTTCTTTTTCATAACTATAGTTGTCGTGCTCAAATAAATGTGAAAGTTTTATGGAGTGCTACTTAGGCAATGGTTGATGTCTGGTAAAAAATTCTAGATATTAGGCTTGATAGTGTAAGAGCTATAAAAATAACAAATGCCCTGTGTTGCTTTGCTCCAATTTTGAATAGGCCTAAATGTTTGAATTAATTGGCTCAGTTAAGTTCTGAATCATGACTTGATGACATGAGTTGTAGTAATTTTCTTAATCTTTTCAAAAAGCTAAATAGCATAATTTTTTGTTAAGTAGATTTTTAGTTATTGTTGCTTAAATTTCTGTGGCTGTTTTTGTCCAAACCCAGACAGGGTTGCCTTGTTGGTACTATGGGGCCTTTTTAATAGTAGAATTAGCTCTAGGTGTTTATAACAAAGTTGTTTATAATTTTCTAAGTTTTCTAAAAAGTCTCAAAACACATTTATTGGACATGTAGAACTCTAGTTATAGCTATTTAAAGTGGCATGTCAGATTCTATCCATGTTTTAGACAGAGATGCATTCATTGGATTAATTGACCTTGTTAACTATAGAATAATCTTAAGAAGATAATAATAAAGTTGTAGGTAACTTCATAAGATTTTTAAAAACTTATGATTCATGTTTATAGAATGTCTAGAACTCTAGTTATGCTTCTCTAAAGTTCTGATCAGTTTTCTGTACCACTGCTGTTTGGGCTGCATGTGCAGTTTTGCTTGTGCAATTATTTTCATGGTGTAAGTGATGTTTGCTGTGGTTCTAGTGAATACAAAAGTTGTATATAATTTCATAATATAGCTTGTAATAAATTTTCATGACCATAGGCCTGATAATTTAGGAGCTATAGATTTTACAATTTCATTGTCAGATTTTGCATGCTCTCTGTATAGATCTGAATGGTTGTGTAGTTAGACTTAGCTATGCTGTGAATCATGTCTTTGAGATAATATAAGAAGTGTAATGATTTTCATGAGCTTTCTAAATTGTTAAATATCACTCCTTTTGGTGGTCTAAATCTCCAGTTATAAGCTTGTGAAGTTGCATGGTAGAATCTGTCCAAGTCTGGACAGAGGTGCTCAATTATGCTTGATTGACCTTGTTAATTGTGGAATCACCTTGTGATGATAATAAACATATTTTAGATAATTTAATAATATTTCTAGAAAGTTAAGGTTCATGCTTGTTTGATGTCCACAACTCCAGTTATGCATTGTTGAATTTACTACTACTTTTCTGTCCTAGTTCTGTGAAGATCTAAAATATTGGCATGTTTGACCTGGTTAGCTTTCGAATAAGCTTTTGGTGATAATAACATTGTTGTAGGCAATTTCATTATGTTTTTAGAAAGTCTATGGTCACTCATCTCTAGTTATGAATAAAACAAGTGACTGTTGTGCTGCTGTCCAGATTTCCATACATGTGCTAGGTGATTGCTATAACTTGCTCTTGTTTTGGCTAAACATGTTGGTTAGTTCTTGATCGATGCATGTGTGCAATATCTAAACTCAAGTTCACTTGTGTGCCATGCCTAATATGCTTGCTATCCCTCTATAATAGGTTGTGTGATGTTTAGTTAAATAACTCTGGGTGCCTATGTCTTGCATTATCTTATGTTTGCCTTGAATGCTATTATGTGATGCATCTCATATTACCATTCTTCATATTCATGCACTTGCATCTTGTATCTCATTTAGGTACGCTAGATGCACCACGTGAAGGACATGATGATGAAATCGAACTAGAAGATGGTGTTGGTGGACCTTTCCCAAAGATGGAAGGACCCCTGGAGTACATGCCTAAACAGGAGATGCTCACCAAGCGAGTGTTGTCTAACAAACACTAACCTAGTGTTGGATCCTAGGCAAGCCCCAAAGCATTCTAAGCCTCCTATGTTTTTACAAATATCACTTGAGTTCTTTATGTTTGATGCATTAGGTTATAAGAGTTGATCGGAACCACTTGATGCATACAACTACCTTGTCCAGAAATATACCTTGAACCCTATGTAGGTCTAGAATCGAATGTATGCTTAGCAATGCTTAGACCAGTAGAAGTTAGGTGATTTCCTATCACTTGTGAGATATAGGTGGATACCAAAGCATGGTTGGCTATATTTGCTATCATGAAAATAACCATGTGTTAATAATGAATGGAGACCGGGCAGGATGTCGATAGAGAAGCAACGAGACATGGAGGTCTTGGGTGTGGATCTATCCTCGTTTGTGTCGATTAAGGACCGCACCATTGTTGGTGCTTTTTGACAAGATTGAACGCATGCCTATCACTTAGCTGGCCGGATAACTCATTCCGACCACAAAGCCACTTGATGCATTAGGTTATAAGAGTTGATCGGAACCACTTGATGCATACAACTACCTTGTCCAGAAATATACCTTGAACCCTATGTAGGTCCAGAATCGAATGTATGCTTAGCAATGCTTAGACTAATAGAAGTCAGGTGATTTCCTATCACTTGTGAGATATAGGTGGATACCAAAGCATGGTTGGTTATATTTGCTATCGTGAAAATAACCATGTGTTAATAATGAATGGAGACCAGGCGGGATGTCGATAGAGAAGCAACGAGACATGGAGGTCTTGGGTGTGGATCTATCCTTGTTTGTGTCGATTAAGGACCGCACCATTGTTGGTGCTTTTTGACAAGATTGAACGCATGCCTATCACTTAGCTGGCCGGATAACTCATTTCGACCACAAAGCCACTTGATGCATTAGGTTATAAGAGTTGATCGGAACCACTTGATGCATACAACTACCTTGTCCAGAAATATACCTTGAACCCTATGTAGGTCCAGAATCGAATGTATGCTTAGCAATGCTTAGACCAGTAGAAGTCAGGTGATTTCCTATCACTTGTGAGATATAGGTGGATACCAAAGCATGGTTGGCTATATTTGCTATCATGAAAATAACCATGTGTTAATAATGAATGGAGACCGGGCGGGATGTCGATAGAGAAGCAACGAGACATGGAGGTCTTGGGTGTGGATCTATCCTCGTTTGTGTTGATTAAGGACCGCACCATTATTGGTGCTTTTTGACAAGATTGAACGCATGCTCAACTCAGGCCAGGCCCCGCTCTATAAAAGTGCGCACACTAGGGGAAGTAAGGATGTGCAGGGAGTGAATCAATAGACCATGGGCAAGCATGACCTGAGCGACCTGGTCTGGGACCGTGGGCAGGCATGCCTTGAGTGACCTAGCTACCGTCAGTCCCTGATTGTGCAGCGCTGGGCGAACCCACGAAATGTGGACCTGAATTGTACCAAATGTGACCTCAGACTACCTTGGCGTAGGTATGTCTGGGTTTGTGTTAGGAATAAATTCCCAGCTAGTTGAAATCGATTTGAATCACCGTCTCTCCTGGACAATGAGAAACTTGGCTAGTCCTAACATCGTA
Organism: Miscanthus floridulus; assembly: GCF_019320115.1. Lineage (NCBI taxonomy): Eukaryota > Viridiplantae > Streptophyta > Magnoliopsida > Poales > Poaceae > Miscanthus > Miscanthus floridulus. The sequence continues at coordinate 113,972,501 of NC_089580.1, read as the reverse complement.
GTAACTGTATTATGGAATATGATGGTTATGATGAATATGAAAATCTTACACCGGCCATGGTAACTGTTGTTCTGCTACTAAATGATGTACCACATGTTTGGCACAGGTTAGTTGCTAATCTAGAGATGAATAGCTATAATTAACTTGATGACCAAAGTATAATTGTACAACTGAATTAGTCGTGTTTTATGCAAAATGTTGTCAAGCTAGCTCCACCTATAAAGCCTTGCATACTCTTTGGTGTCACTTTATTTTTGGTTTATGATGGGTAAGTCTAGCTGAGTACATTCGAGTACTCAGGGTTTATCCCACCATGTTGCAGGTGAAGTTCTTGGCCTGCTGAAGATGGTGGCTAATCGCCGGTGGGCCCGGTGACTCTATAATTATTTCTCATCTATATGCTTTTATCAGAGGATGTCACTTATGCTAGCAATGTATTTGCAACTCATATTAATGTAATCATTTAAAAGCTATGTTGTTTTCACTAATCGGTTTTGAAACCCAAACTTGTACTATTATTTGTGAACTCATCTGTAATATTATTTCCGCTGCAAGTCTGCATATGTGATGTGTATATGCTTAATCACGTGATCTTGGTTGTGAGGTTGATTTACCAAGGTCCTTCATGACACTCGGCGGACTACTGGCATTATATAAGTGAAAGTATGCCCATGTCAATGTGTTAGCGGGGACATTCGTACTTAATCTTGTATAAATTGGGCGGTTCTGTCACAGGTACCGGCCACCAACCAACATCCCAAAGTACTCTAGGGAAATGAACCCTAGACTATGGCTCGAGGATTATTGGCTTGCTTGCCAAGTCGGTGGAGCGGATAATAACGATTTCATTATCCGAACCTTCCATTGTTCCTAGCTGATTTGGCACCAATATGGTTGGAATACCTTCTGCCCAATAGAATCCAAAGTTGGGTGGACTTAAAGGAGATCTTTGTGGGGACTTCCAAGGCACATACAAGCGCCCTAGGAACCCATGGGATCTCAAGAACTACCAACAGAAGGCTAGAGAAACCCTTCACAGGTACATCCAACGCTTCTCCCGACAGTGCAACAAGCTACCTAACGTTGTCGACATCGACGTTATAGGAGCTTTCTTGTCTAGGACTATCTATGAGTCCCTAGTTCACAAGCTAGGACATAAGGGCCTACGAACCACCAAGGAGCTCCTTGACATCACCACCAACCACGCCTCAGGCGAAGAAGCGGTCAGAGCGATCTTTGACCACCTCAAGGGCAAGGTAAGGCAGGATGAGGACATTGACAAAGGCACCTCCAATCTTCCCACCAAGAAGAAGAACAAGCAGTGGTGCGAGGGCTCGCTCGTGGCTGTCGTCGACCGCAGGGGTGGTCGGAAGCCCGTGGAGGGCACTCCAAACCACTTTGAGAAGCTGCTCGAGGGGCCATGCCCGAACTATACCTTCCCCGTCAAGCATCTATACAAGGACTGCGGCCTCATAAAGCGGTTCTTGTCTGAAAGCTCCAACATAGGGGAGCACAGGAAGGACCCTAACTCGACCACGGACAACGCCGAGGGGAAGGACGGTGACTTTTCGACGCCGAATGGCTACCTCATGATCTTTGGAGGGTCGGCAGCCTACAAATCCAAGCGCCACTAGACGGTCGCATGCCACGAGGTCTATATAATCGAACCGGCCATGCCCACCTTCCTCCAGTGGTTGGAGTCCGCCATAACCTTCGATCAGACTGACCACTCGGAGAGCATCCCACAACTAGGGAGATGCTCGTAGTTGACCCGATCGTCGGCATGAAGCGACTCACTAAGGTACTAATGGATGGAGGTAGCGGCCTCAACATCATGTATGTTAAAACGCTCAATGCTATGGGTGTCGACCGAGCACACATCTAGCTGACCAGAGCGCCTTTCCATGACATCGTGCCTGGAAAGCAGGCCGTGCCACTTGGGTAGATCAATCTGCCCATCACTATCGGGTGTCTGTCCAACTACAGGACGGAGACCCTCACCTTCGAAGTGGTTGGGTTCCATGGAACCTACCATGCCATCCTAGGATGACCGTGCTATGCAAAGTTCATGGCCGCCCCCTACTACACCTACCTCAAGCTGAAGATGCTAGGCCCAGGTGGGGTCATCACTGTCAGCACCTCCTTCCAGCACTCCTATGAGTGCGAGGTCAAGTGCTGTGATCACACCGCAACGATCATTGCCTCTAGAGAGCTCGTGTCCCTCAGGAAGGAGGTTGCTAAAGAAGCACCTGACCCCAAGAGGTCAACCATGTCTTTTGAGCTAGTGGAGGGCTCCAAGGAGGTCCTCATAGACCTCGGAAGCCCTGAGGGCAAGGTGGTGCGCATTTGCACCACACTTTCCTCCAAATTGGAAAGCGCACTCATCAGCTTCCTCCACGCCAATAGAGACCCTCGGATATGCCGGGCATTCTGAGGGGAGTCACCGAGCATGCCTTGAAGATCTGCCTAGGCTCCAAGTTAGTGAAACAACGCCTACGTTGCTTCGATGAGGGGAAACGCAGGACCATCGACGAGGAGATCACAAAGCTTTTGGTGGCCAGATTCATCAAGGAAGTATACCATCGAGAGCGGTTAGCCAATCCCTTTCTTGTATGAAAGAAGAGTGGGAAATGGTGGCTGTGTGTTGACTACATGGGTCTCAACAAAGCATGCCCAAAGGATCTATTTCCTTTGGCACGCATAGACCAAATAGTTAACTCTACCTCAGGGTGTGAAAACCTCTGCTTCCTTGATGCATACTCTGGGTACCATCAAATCACATGAAAGAGTCCGACCAGCTCACAACATCTTTCATCACCCCCTTTGGGTTGTTCTACTACGTCACAATGCCATTCAGTCTGAAGAATGCTTGGCTACATACTAGCGTTGTATGCTCAAGTGTTTTGGGGACCTCATCAGGTGGACCATTGAGGCCTATGTGGATGACATCGTGGTCCAGTCCAAATGGGCTAACCACCTCGTAGTCAATCTTGAGAAGACCTTCGCAAAACTCTAAGCAAACGGCATCAAACTCAATCCTGAGAAGTGCATTTTTGGGGTCCTGAGGGGTATGCTACTCGGTTTCATCGTCTCCGAGCGTGGCATCGAAGCCAACCTAGAAAAGATCTCAGCCATCATGAGGATGGGCCCAATTCAAAACATGAAGGGGGTAAAGCGAGTTACAGGGTGCCTCACCATGCTCAACCACTTCATCTCATGCCTTAGCAAACGAGGTCTCCCCCTTTATCAATTTCTGAAGAAGGCCAACCACTTTGAATGGACATCCAAGGCCTAGGAGGCACTTAACACAGTCAAGCAGCTTCTGATGAAGGCCCCGATCCTGGTTCCTCCTATCGATGGAGAACCCCTTAGTAGTGGAGAGACACAAGTGGTCAGCACTGCCTTAGTAGTGGAGAGACAAGAAGAGGGGCATGCCCTTAAAGTACAGTGCCCCATGTACTTCATTAGTGAGGTCCTATCTGATTCTAAGACCCGCTACCCCCAAATCTAGAAGCTCCTATACGCCGTCCTCATCGCCAAGAGGAAGCTACACCACTACTTTGAGTCACATCTGATGATAGTCATGACATCCTTCCCCCTCAGCGAGATCGTCCAAAGCCAGGATGCCATGGGAAGAATTGTGAAGTGGGCACTTGAGTTGATGGGTCAGGGCATTGCAGATGCCTCTAGAATGGCCATCAAGTCCTAGGTGTTGGCTGATTTCATCGCAGAATGGACCGAGGTCCAAATGCCACCAGCGGTCGTCGATCAAGAGTACTAGACAATGTACTTCGATGGATCCCTAATGAAGAAAGGCACCGGCGTGGGGCTGGTCTTTGTTTCACCCCTTAGGGTACGCATGAGGTACATGGTTCGCCTACATTTCCCCTCCTCCAACAATGTGGCTGAATATGAGGCGCTCATCAACGGTCTGCGCATCGCCATCGAGTTGGGCATCCAATGCCTCGATGTCTAGGGTGACTCCCAGCTGGTCATTGACCAAGTCATGAAGGAGTCGAGCTACCACAATGCCAAGATGGCTGCATACTGTCGAGAAGTCCACTAGCTGGAGGACAAGTTCAACAGCATCGAGCTCAACCACATCCTAGGGCACCTCAATGAGGCGGCCGACATGCTGGCGAAGGCAGCATCTAGCCGAGAGCCGGTGCCAATGGGTGTCTTTGCCAGTGACCAACACAGGCCCTCGATTCACTATAAGGGATCAGAATAAGCCGGTGATGGTCCACCTATTCTAGGCACGAGGGCTGACCAACCGTCAACTCCATACGGCCCTAAAGTCATGGAGCTCAAAGAGGACCTAGAGACAGAGCAAAACCCTCTAGTCGATTGGAGGATGCGGTATCTCGACTACCTCCTCCGTGATGCACTGCCGATGGACAAGACGGAGGCTCGATGGCTCGCACATCGCCCCAAGTCCTTCATCCTTGTGGAGGGCGAATTCTATAAGAAGAGCCACACTAGAATCCTATAGCGTTGCATCCCCATCGAACAGGGGAAGCATTTGTTGAGCAATATTCATGGTGGGGTCTGTGGTCACCATGTCATGTCTAGAACCCTGGTCGGAAACACATTCCGACAAGGCTTCTACTGGCCTACTATGGTAGCCAACGCCAAGTAGATCGTACACACCTGCGAAGGGTGCCAGTACTATGCTTGGCAAACTCACTTACCGGCCCAAGCACTCTAGACGATACCCATCACCTGGCCATTCATGGTCTGGGGGCTCGATCTGGTTGGACCTCTCAAAAAAGCGCCCTAGGGCTACACCCACTTGCTTGTCACCATAGACAAGTTTACAAAGTGGATAGAAGCTCGGCCGATCTCTACAATCAAGTTCGAGTAGGCCGTGCTGTTCTTCCTCAACATCATCCATCGCTTCGGAGTCCCGAACTCCATCATCATGGACAACAACACACAGTTTAACAGAAAGAAGTTCCTCTGATTCTATGATGAATATCACATCCACGTCAACTGGGCTTCCACAGCGCACCCCCGAATGAATAGGTGGGTCAAACGCACAAATGGCATGGTCCTACAGGGCCTCAAGCCTAGGATCTTCAACCGATTGAACAAGTTTGGTGCACAATGGGTCACCGAGCTTCCTGTGGTCCTCTGGAGCCTGAGGATGACCCCCAGCCGGGCCACTAGCTACATGCCATTCTTCATGGTCTACGGTTCCAAGGCCATCCTCCCGATCGACCTCGACTATGGAGCACCAAGGGTCAGGGCGTACTGTGATAGAACCACCCAATTTATACAAGATCAAGTACGGCTGTCCTGCTAAAACATTGATACGCACATACTTTCACTTATATAAATCCAGTAGTCCGCTGAGTGTCCTAAAGGATCTCGGTAAATTAACATCAAAACCAAGATCGCATGATTAAGAAAATACATCATATACATAGAGTTGCAGCGTAAATAATATTACAAATGTGTTCACAAATAATAGTACAAGTTTGGGTTTCAAAACCGATTAGTGAAAACAACATAGCTTTCAAATGATTACATTAATATAAGTTCCAAATACATTGCTAGCATAAGTGACATCCTCTGACAAAAGCATATAGATGAGAAATAAATATAGAGTCACCGAGCCCACCAGCGGTTAGGTACCATCTTCAGCAGGCCAAGAACTTCGCTTGCAACATGGTGGGATAAACCCTGAGTACTCAAATGTACTCAGCTAGACTTACCCATCATAAACCAGAAATAAAGTGACACCAAGGAGTATGCAAGGCTTTATAAGTGGAGCTAGCTTGACAACATTTTGCATAAAACGCGACTAATTTAGTTGTACAATTATACATTGGTCATCAAGTTAATTATAGCTATTCATCTCTAGATTAGCGACTAACCTATGCAAAACATGTGGTATATACTATAGTAGCATAACAATAGTAACCATAGCCGGTGTAATAATTCCATGTTCATCATAACCATCATATTCCATAATCTAGGTACCACGATGTTGGGACTAGCCAAGTTTCTCACTATCCGGGAGAGATGGTGATTCGAATCAATTTCAACCAGCTGGGAATTTATTTCTAATACAAATCCAGACATACCTGCACCAAGGTAATCTTAGATCACCTTTGGTACAACTTAGGTCCACATTTTGCGGGTTCGCCCAGCGCCGCACAATCAGGGACTGACGGTAGCCAGGTCGCTCAAGCCATGCCTGCCCACGGTCCCAAACTAGGTCACTCAGGTCATGCTTGCCCATGGTCTATTGATCTGCTCCCCACACATCCTTACTTCTTCTAGTGTGCACACTCTTATAGAGCGGGGCCCGGCCTGAGTTGAGCGACTCGGCTTCGTGGTCAAAACAAGTTATCCGGCCAGCTAAGTGATAGGCATGCATTCAATCTTGTCAAAAAGCGCCAACAATGATATGGTCCTTAATTGACATAGACGGGGATAGATACACACCAAAGACCTCCATGTCTTGTTGCTTCTCTATCGACATCCTGCCTAGTCTCCATTTACATTACCCCATGGTTCTTTTCCACGACAGCAAATATAGCCAACTGTGCTTCGGTATCCACTTATATCTCGTAGGTGACATGAAATCACTTGACTTCTACCGGTCTAAGCATGGCTAAGCATATATTCGATCCTAGACCTATATAGGGTTAAAGATATATTTCTGGACAAGGAATTTATGTGCATCAAGTGGTTCCAATAAACTCTTATAACCTAATGCATCAAACATAAAGGACTCAAGTGATATTTGTAAAAATATAGGAGGCTTAGAATGCTTCAGGGCTTGCCTAGAATCCAACACTAGGTTAGTGTTTGTTAGGTGACACTCTCTTATTGAGTATCTCCCATCCTAGCACTTGTCCAGTCCTTCCATCTTCGGGATAGGTCCACCATACACCATCTTCGGGTTTAGCTCTAACATCATGTCCTTCACATGGTTCATCTAGCGTACCTAGATGAGATGAAAGATGCAAGTGCATGAACATGAAGAATGGTAATATGAGATACATCACATAATAGCATTCAAGGCAACCTAAGATCATACCAGACATGGGCACCTAGAGTTATTTAACTAAACATTACACAACATATTATAGAGGGATAACAAGCATACTAGGCATGGCACACAAGTGAATCTTAAGTTTAGATACTGCACACATGCATCGATCAAGAACTAACCAACATGTTTAGCCAAAACAAGAGCAAGCTCAAGCAATCACCTAGCACATGTATAGAAATCTAGACAGCAGTATAACAGTCACTTATTTTAACCATAACTAGAGATCAAAACATCCAAAGAAGGTCATCCTAGACTTTCTGGTAAGCTAATGAAATTGCCTACAACATTGTTATTATCACCAAAAGCTTATTCCAAAGTTAACCAGGTCCAACATGCCAATGTTTCAGATCTGCCAGAACTAAGATAGAAAAGTAGAAATAGTTTTAAAAAGGCATAACTGGAGTTATAGACATCCAACCAGCATGAACCTTAACCTTATAGAAATCTTATTAAATTATATAAAACATGTTTATTATCATCACAAAGTGATTCCACAATTAACAAGGCCAATCAAGAACAATTGAGCACCTTTGTCCAGACTTAGACAGATTCTACCATGCAACTTCACAAGCTTATAATTGTCGATTTGGACCAAAAAAGGAGTGATATTTAACAATTTAGAAAGCCCATGAAAAGAACTACACTTCTTATATTATCTCCAAGACATGATTCAAAGCATAGCTAAGTCAAACAACACAATCATTCAGATCTGTACAGAGAGCATGCAAGACCTGACATGGAAATTATAAAATCTATAGCTCCTAAATTACTAGGCCTATAGTCATGAATATTTAACACAAGCTATATTATGAAATTATATACAACTTTGGTATTCACTACAACCACAACAAACATCATTTACACCATGAAAATAATTGCACAAGCAAAATTGTACATGCGGCTCAAATAGCAGTGGTATAGAAAACTGATAGGAACTTCAGAGAAGCATAACTAGAGTTCTAGACCTCCAACAAACATGAATCATAACTTTTTGAAAATATTATGAAGTTATCTACAACATTCTTATTATCATCTTTAGAGGATTCTACAGTTAACAAGGTCAATTATTCCAATAATGGCATCTCTAACCAAAACATGGACATAATCTGACATACCACTTTAGACAGCTCTAACTAGAGTTATACATATCCAATAAATGTGGTTCTAGACTTTTTAGAAAGTTTAGAAAATTCTAAACAACTTTGTTATAAACACATAGAGCTAATTCTACTATTAACAAGGCCACACATTACCAACAAGGCAACCTTGTCTGGGTTTGGTAGAAACAACCACCAAAATTTAAGCAGCAATAACTAAAAATCTACTTAACCAAAAATTATGCTATTTAGCTTTTTAAAAATCTTTAGAAAAGTACTACAAATCATGTATTATCATCAAGTCATGATTCACAACTTAACTAAGCCAATTAATTCAAACATGCAGGCCTATTCAGAATAGGAGCAAAGCAACACAGGGTATTTATTATTTTTATAGATATTAAACTATCAAGCTAAACTCCTAACATTTTTACCAGACATCAACCATCACCTGAGTAACACTCCATAAAAATTTCACATTTATTTGAGCACCATAACTACAGTCATGAAAAAGACAAGACATAACTAGTATTAAGAACCTAACTGCATAAATCTATTTTTACAAAAAACTATTTTAACTAAAACAAGCCATATTATATATCTAGTGCATATATAATTTCACAAGGATTCCAAAAAGTCCTCATTTACTATTTTAAGATTTTTCTACTAATTACTATGAATTTTCAAAGTTGATCATCCAAATCTGCCAAAATCAAAAGAAAAGGAATGTAAATCTTGCATCGGGGACCCTGTAGAAAACATAAATCAACATCAGTGAACAGGTCCATCAGGCACTATTAAATGAGTCTATGGTTTTGCACTTAGGCCCCTCGCTTTTCCTTTATTTGAGCGCGACGTCCTTTGTCTTCTTCAACACATAGGGAGTAGGGGAGGACGGCGGGGAGGGCCGGCCAATGGCCTGACGGCGACGAGGAGTGGTGGTGCAGCATGCATGGGCCCGTGTGCACCAGTGCATGGCCCACAGTGGCCTATGGTGACATGGCCACTGCAGCAAGCGGCGGTGATGGTAGCGGCGGCGATGGTCGGGCTGCTCTGGTGGTTTCTGGCTCAGCCGAGGTGCGCCGGTCATAGAGGAGGAAGAGGCAGAGGTGGTGGTTCACACAGTGGGTCGTGAGGGGGCTCGGAGGCAAGGGAACGGCAGTGGCGGCAAGCTCGGATTGCCAACCATGGTAGGTGCATGCTCAGGCATGGAGCGGAGTGAGGTAGAGCGAGGAGGAGCGAGAGAGGGAGTGGAAAGCGTCAGGGGGCAGCTCAGCAACTCCATCACACAAGTAGAAAGGCCGAGGCACACAACAGCAGTGCTTGACAATGGTGGGGGCGTGGCCAGCGCATGGGGGGCGCGTGTGCATTCTATCAAACATGTGGCGAGCGACGGTGAGGTTATGGTGGGGAGCCGATTTGGGCCATCTCGGGTGCGAATTGGACATTAGGCCTAAAATGAAGTTTGAAGCCCGCAAACTGCTCTTCATTTTTCATTTAGAGGCCATGGTCATTAGAGCTCTCCATTAGTGGTTAATTAAGCCCAAAGTTGATAGTGTCAACGACTTGACGAGGTTTAAGCCTTGCTCTGCTTGTGCTCCAATTACTTGGTCCAAACATGGTCAAATTGATCCCAACCTTTTGTATGTCCTTCTCCAAGATATAAACTCCAACTTTTATTTTGGGGTCAAGTCAAGTTGCTTAACGAAAACACAAGAACGCGACATGCCAATGCTGATGACGATGAATTTTTGACTTTGAATATTTCTAAGTCTGAAAACAACCGTTGATTCAATCTTCGAGCCTCTGTTTGACTTATTTCCAAGCTGACCTAGCTCTTGGTCCAAAAACAAAGTTTATTCTACTCCACTCAAAATTCAACTTTTATTTAGGGTCAAACTCCATATCTGGTACATGAACCAATTCTTCATCTTGGTCAAAGCAGCATCTCGTTAACCCTGGAATTAGGGTTTTTGACCAATTGAGGCCTTTTCTTGACATGTGCTCAACATGAACCCTTCATGACTTTTGTTGTAGAGCTCAATTAGAGTTGTTTGGGAAAGGTAGCAAGGTTTGGTTGATGACCTATAATTCCATTCACTTAATAAAGCAATCTAAGAAAGAATATAACTTATCATTTGATGTGACTTCTTAATTCCTAACTTCACAAAACTTTTCCAATCATCCATGTGGGTGGAAATTGATGTGGGGCACATGAAAGAAGCACCTTCAACATTACTTAGGTGTATATCTAAAAAGGGCCAATATGCAAGCAAAGGTGTGTTGCCGAAGTTTAAGTTGGAGCTCACTCTTTTAGATTTAATCTTGACACCATCATCACCACTTAACATGTCATGTTTGAGCTCAAACCCATTGCCTAACTGGTGACAAACACCTGGGGTCTTACAGCCTTCCCCCCTTATGGGAATCTTGCCCTGAGATTCGGTGCGAAAGACTTTCAAGGGAAGAGAAGCATGTCAATCATTTTCCACATCAGTGGTAGCATTAAGCTACTTAACTTTGGAGTATCAAAGAGGCTAATTTGGTCAAGACACTTCCTGATACTCGCTCTTCGTAGTAAATTTTTGTTTGAAGAATTACCTTCGTTGGCTTCCATGAAGCATTGTTACCCTGGGAGGAATCAACATTAGCATAGCACTACGTTCTCAGAATACAGAGAGTACTACGAAGCATAAACTAAGTACCCATAATCTCTATTTCCCTAGTGAATATATCATGGACCATGCAAACTTTGCACTAGACTGCAAGCTTCTGAAAGCTACTCATTACAATGGTTCCATGTTCATTCCCAAAGTTCAAAAAGCGGTTCTCTACCAAAGTAGCTCAAGTACAACCTTTCATAAGGGATGAGATCACAGACGGGGTAAGCATCCTTTGAGGTTGTTAGGGATGAAGTAACCAATAGACAATATCTATGACGGTCGTAACCGTTCAATCACTCAAATGCCAACCGATGGAAAACTACATAATGTTCCATGTGTGCAGTTCTCTTTTTATAATGATAACACTAGATTATCTGAGTCCATTGAGTGAGCGGTGAATGTGATGGTTGACTCTGTTGACTCAGTGTTTACGATGATCATTATCTGGGGCAATCCTTGTATCCAAGTGGCAACAGTTATCTAGGTTTAATCTGAGGCAACCTCTTGGGTAAAAACACATGGAAGGTACCAAAGAACAAGTCTGCCTTGGAAATCCTTGTTGAAGAAGGATGTTAGCGAGGGCTGGGGGACAACAAAGGTTGTAGTTATTCACCATTCGGAGAAACAGTACACTACCAAGATCGAGTACAATTTTTCCTTCATGGTGCTGTTGCATAGTAAATTGGATTGACTTGCACTATAGCAAAACTACCTTTGTTGAACTACATTGGACATTGAAGCTTCCTCTCTAATGTCAATCAACAACTCAAAATCAAAGTCTGAAATCTGTTGTTTGACATTTTTCAAATTATTCTCGACTCGCAAAGGCACAAATTGACTTGTAGAACACCTTGACTACTCCAGCATTGTTGATATAGGAGGGCAAAAGCAAAGCACAAAAGGGTGCCAGGAGTCTTCTCTAGGGCATATAAAGTATTAACAATCATCACATTGCCAACTTGACTTGAACTACAAACACAATCATCCAATATGAGAGATGATAGTAGTCAGCAGAGAAATCACAGATTCTATACCTCTTGGTAATCAGTTCATATTCTACAAACTACTGCTCCATGGTGCACAAACTTTGGTAGTCATTTAGGTCCAAGAGTCCTTTAAATACTGACCAAATTCAGCTCAAACGGACGTCGTTTGACTATCCAAACAAATCATCTACCAAAACTACTTTGTTCTGAAACTTTGGGACCGAACTATCAAAACATCTCTCAATTCCGATGCTTTACTCAACCAATCCTCAAACTAACTTAAGACATCGAGGTATCCTAAGCGAGGCATGAGATTACCAAGTTTGGTGTGAATTCAACCATGTTCGAGCCACTAATCACTGGTTTAAAAATAATCGGTTTAGTGCCATTAAATCTCGATAGATTTCTCGCTCTTCTTTTCCTATGATTTACACATTGGGAAGTGTGTTCAGCACTTTCTAATTCTCTTTATGACAGCGGTAGCTTCCTCACTGAGGATGGAGGCTAGGGTTTTCCTCATATGCTTCCTAGGGAACAACTTCAACCATTGATGTAGGTACCAGCTTGATGATACACAAGCATTGAACTGGTGGGTGTTCTTGCAGGGCACAATGCATACTTCACATGGAGGGCAGTCCTACTAGATAAGGAAATGTCTCTAATTATCTTTCTATGCTTTATCCAATAGAGTCCTGAACAAGTCCTTTGATAGCACCATATACATAATGATGCTGACCAAAACTAGGAACGTGTTTTCTCTAGCTCTTTACTTAGCTGATACAGCATCCTACACTATCTGTGTGATTGTCCAGGATGGAATTGAGTTGATGACACAAGGCTTGGAGAAGAAAGCAGTACTAACATCGCTGACCGGCTTTGCTGTTTCTATACTTAACATTGTTTTGTGAGATCTGGCCTTTATAGTTACCAAGGAGTCGTTACCTAGCTAAATATTAACCTTCCTACTGGTAACTAATCAGTTATCTCTCAACACCAAAAAGGTTCCAAATCTTCACTTTTGACAATAAGAATTGTGGTCGAAGTATAAACAGAAGGTCGCCATTGAAGTCAGCAGAAAGGGGTCACACCAGAGAAGGTCGGTTAATCATCCTACACATAAAGGTCAAGACTTGGATAGGAAGCTCATGAGCACCAGGTGACCTATTACATCACATAATATCCTGGTCCATTTATCATCCAACTGATAACTTGTCCCACTTAAAGTGTGGTGCGCCCTTCTGATCCAACGGGGATGACATAAGTTGCTCACTAGCTGACCGATGTCATTATAGGGACAGTCAAGTAGAGTAACTTGTCTACCATCTCTTGCAGTCTATTAATGTTTATGTCAGTGACCTGTTCTTCAAAGGTTATCCTCCTTGCAACTTCAGAAGGAAACTCTAGTACTTTTGGTCTGATATAAGGATCTTCCGATTAGATATGGAGAGATAACCAAGGAAGAGCTCACATGAAAATAACACATCAGTGTAGTTTTGTAATGGATCATGACTAGGAACCTCGATACCAGCGCGTGCCAAGCAGCACAACCTTATGTGTGCGCCCACAGGAGGCTCTCAGTTTCATCACGGCACCACAGATCGCTAATTGTGGCACCATTACTGAACATACAACCCACAAGAATTTTCACATGGCACAAATTTGGTTACATAGGAGCAAGCACCATGAGAAGGAGGGATAGCAAACTAAGGTAGTCACAAGGTTAGGAATCAACAAGGAGGTGATCTAAAGGTCAAAACGTAGCGTAGGAGAACATAGCTTAAGTGCCAAAGACAACTGAGCAGGGGACTCTTGCTTTATTTTCATATATGCCTTGTGTCTGCCAAGATGATTGCCAGATAAAGATTAACATGAGATTTGGTCTTACCAATCAACAACATGAGATCAAGACTGATAAACATCTAGAGACTTGAAAGGGTTGGAGACAAAATAAATGAGATTCGAGGGATAAAGCTGATGCACTGACTATGGATTCAGTTGATAAAGCAATGACATGATCAGTGAGGAAAAGGTTCCAAAGCTAGGGAAGATAGCGATTAGCATTGCACCAGATCATCTGTAGGAGAAGGAGCAATGAGGTTCGATAAGGATTTTTGAGTAGGGTCCTCCCACACAGGAGTGGGATAACCACAACACATGCAAGCATTCAAGGGAACTAAGCTTAGGCCTAAGGTCAAGCAAAGGCATGGATAAAGGTCTTCGTAGCGCAACGTTCAAGGGCTAGCAACCATGTGCATAGGCTTAGGCTCCTAAGAGAGAACTTAATTGGAGACGACAACCATGAGATTACCAAAACTTGGACGCTATTGCAGGATAGCGCTCTTCAACACTCGTAAGCTTACCAAGGACAAAAGGGGTGACAACTATGGCACTACCTAGATAACAAGCATCCACACCTACATCATGGCCTTAAGCAAACATTTTGAAATACGCAATCCCATTAGCTTAAGCGACTATTACTAAGCACAAAGTTCGCACATAACAAGCAGTCACCTACAGCAACACCACTACAAATATCATGCAAAACATGGGGATCAGGTACTGTTATCTTTTATTTCCTTTTGAAGCAAACATACAAGGCAAAGCTAATCACACACTATCCTCAAGCACGGCTATTCAAGCGGCATGGAACAAGACATTTTGCCTAGCTTCACACAGGGAAGATAGTAATATCACATTGATCACAAGTTACTTAGTATTAGAACAAAGTGAGGGAAGCATATTTATGCACAAGCACAATCATGATGCATGACCGTCCTATTCGTCTACACAAAATTGCCAGCCTAAGGCGACAATCATGTTCTATGTCTATGGCATAACACATACTCTCTCGACATATAGCTAGTCATCAACTACATTCAATCTACGCATTCGTGGTTAGCGTACCTATAGAAGAATTTCATTTCAGCCCAACCCCACAATTATATATGCATAATGAAAGTATGGGCTCTAGGTTGCAAGCTAAATATTTCTATATATATACCCATATATATATATATATACTTCCGTATCAAAGCTACCCAATCATTAAATTTGGTACCCATAATTAAATATGCACCATACACACATGCAAGCATGCGTATATAGTCGTATCAAAGCTAGCTCTCCCCGACCGCACGCTCACACTTGTGGTCATGCCACTCATCAACTTACCTTCTTACCTGGGCGTAAAGGTATAGTGATCCATACATTACCATTCAAGAGAATGACATCCATACAATAGCACGCCGTATGGACGATGAATGTAAAAATTGCAAGAAGTAAACCCCCCATAGTTAGTGTTAGTTTACTTATTGCCACCTAGTAGTCCTTAATTGGGCATAAAGGAGGATGTCGCTAGCATAGTTTTGCAAATAAGTTTTGACAAATTTTTCTGTAGCTAAAGTTTAGTCAAAATAGGCTTTTTAAAACCAAAACTTTGTTTCTAAAACTATGTACATGATAGTATTATGCTTAATCTTGCTTTGATACCAGCTGTGACAGAACCGCCCAATTTATACAAGATCAAGTACGGCTGTCCCTGCTAACACGTTGACACACACATACTTTCACTTATATAAACCTGGTAGTGCGCCAAGTGTCCCAAAGGACCTCGGTAAATCAACATCAAAACCAAGATCGCGTGATTAAGCAAATACACATCACATACATAGAGTTGCAGCGGAAATAATATTACAAATGAGTCCACAAATCATAGTACAAGTTTGGGTTTCAAAACCAATTAGTGAAAACAACATAGCTTTAAAATGATTACATTAATATAAGTTCCAAATACATTGCTAGCATAAGTGACATCCTCTGACAAAAGCATATAGATGAGAAAAAAATATAGAGTCGTCGAGCCCACCGGTGGTTAGCCACCATCTTAAGCAGGCCGAGAACTTCACCTGCAACATGGTGGGATAAACCCTGAGTACTCGAAAGTACTTAGCTAGACTTACCCGTCATAAACCATAAATAAAGTGACACCAAGGAGTATGCAAGGCTTTATAGGTGGAGCTAGCTTGACAACATTTTGCATAAAATGCGACTAATTCAGTTGTACAATTATACTTTGGTCATCAAGTTAATTATAGCTATTCATCTATAGATTAGCAACTAACCTATGCAAAACATGTGGTATATCCTTTAGTAGCATAACAATAGTAACCATAGCTGGTGTAATAATTCCATGTTCATCATAACCATCATATTCCATAATCTAGTTACTACGATGTTGGGACTAGCCAAGTTTCTCAATATCCGAGAGAGACGGCGATTCGAATCGATTTCAACCAGCTAAGAATTTATTTCTAACACAAACCCAAACATACCTACGCCAAGGGAGGCTTAGGTCACCTTTGGTATAACTCAGGTCCACATTTCGTGGGTTCACCCAGCACCACACGATCAGGGACTAACGGTAGCCAAGTCGCTCGAGCCATGCCTGCCCACAGTCCTGGACTAGGTCGCTCAGGTCATGCTTGCCCATGGTCTATTGATCTGCTCCCCACACATCATGTAACACCCCAAGTGTTTGCTTTCCACATTTGCACTTGCATTTCATGAACATGAGCATCATTCATTCATTCATAAGCTTATATCACATGAAACATGATTTTGAAACATGGCAACATGTTGCATATTTCATGTGTGTTGTTTCTTGTATGAAATGAAAAGTGTGCAACACTTAAGTGCAACTCACTTTAGGGAAATATGGTTAGTTAATACTATGCAACAAGATCATAAAACATGTGAAACATGACTATGAAACATTTGTAACATTTCATGTGTTTTTCATTGTTTCAGTACGTACGATGCTTGATTCTTGTGTGACCAAGGTGTGGTGTGGCTAATAATTCTCTTAAACAACTTAGTGACACCTAGAATGCCATTTGGAACATTGTTCATATTGATCATGTTGCCTAAATAGGATTTCAAAAAGTGGTTTGACTTGTTTTGACCCCTAAACCCCTTTTGTTTGACTATTTAAAAAGTGTAGCTTAGGATATTTGCATGTCCGAGCAACCTAAAACAAAGTTGTAGCAAATTTTATAAGGAACAAACTTTATTTAGAAGTCAAGTCATGAAAATGTGCACAACATGTTCAAAAAGGACCCACAAGTTAGTGTTGATGGTTGATTCAACACTTGAAAATTTTTCTAAGTCCTAAATGCAGTTTCAGTTTGATTGAGCCAACTTTGGCTTGATATAACTCGTGATCCATTGAGAATTAGGTCTTGGTCCTTTAACATGAATTGTAGCTGGTACTTAGGGCTACAACTTGTATCTTGACTGTTTTCACTGATAACCAATAGATTAGGAGTAGAAGGGCCATCAAGTAACACTGTCAGACATCGATGACCTAACTGAAATGGTGCTACAGTGTTCGACAGGTTCAGAACTCGACGGCCGTGTGTATGCCGCGTGTTGCCGGTTGCCTGACCGCGCAGGCCACGTGCCATGGCTGGCCTGACGCCGCTGCCAGTGTCCTCCACTTGAAGCCGCATCCTCCTACCTCTCTGCTCACTCTCCTTCACCCTCCGTCACCTTCCCCATTCACAGCCGAAGCACAGCACAGCTCCGCCGTTGCCGAGCAAGCCGCGCTGTCGCCTAGCTCCATCGCCGCTGCAAAAACGCTGCTTCCAGCTAGCCGGAAGCTTCGCCTTGCTTAGCTCCATCATCTCCACCCACTTTTAGCATCAAATCAACCATAGGTGAGGACCCTTGGCCAGTTTTCGACGCCATAGCCATGGCCATACCTCGTCGGAGTTGTGGTTCGTTGTGGCCAGCACATCACCGTACCGCTCCTTCTTCCCTAGCCTTTGTTTCATCTTCTCTAGCACGTGAAGTTGCTCTAGTGATAATGCTACCAATGAAGCTAGTCCGGCCGAGCCAGAACACGGCCGTGCACCGCCGTGCCATGGTCACCGCCGGTGACCTCCCGTGGCCACGCTCGAGCACTTCACCACAGCCTGTAGCGGTAGCATAGGTCGGTCCACCATGATCCCAGGAAGCCTATGTGCACCTTAACTAGGCATTTGGCGCCGTACTTCGCTGGAGCTCCACCGTGCGCCATGGCCGAGCCGCCGTGCGCCATGATCGACATACCTAGGGGCCGGTAGAGAGAGCGATTGAGGCACCAATCAATGCGGGAGGTCATGACGGTAACGGAGGTACCCTCCTCGTCGCCAGAGAAGTCACCGTTGGTGAGCTTCACCACTGCCGCGCCATCACGAGCGTCCTCCCTTGTTTTGCTGTCACTGACCAGTGGGTCTGGCTGACACGTGGGTCCCACACGTCAGTGACTGTGTGTTCATAAGGATAATTCAAATTTCCAGTTTTGAATGCTGTTTTGTAAATTTTGTAACTCCAAATGTGTAGATCCAAATGGTATGATTAAAATTTTGTTAGACTCACCGTGAGGTCTAGTATTTAAGAAAAATATGATATGAGCATATGACGCAGAAATTTTTGATGAATTAAATAGGAACTTGAAATGTGTTTTCAAATGCATGCAAACTTGTTTGAATTATATCTTGCGTTGCTGTTATCCAAAAATTATGAAATTTTGTGGGTAAGCTAGTCTTGCTTAGTAGAAGCTCTAGTTAAAATTTGAGAGTCATTGCGTGTATGGTTTTTGAGTTATAGATTTTCTTTTTATCATTGATTGATACTTGTGTGAATTTTTGTAAATTATCTAGGAATCCTATGACCATGAAACTTGGTGGGTAGTATCTTAGTACCTTAAGGATGCTAGAAAAAATATGAAATATGTTGCTTGACACTTTTCACTAAGGTTTCCTAATTATGCCATTTTAAGCCATTATGCCTTATCATTTTTGTGTAGGCTGTTATACTTACTCAAATGGTGTGAATTTTTTATGGTAGTCTACTTAGAGTATGTAGTATCTACTGTAATTTTTGTAGATTAAATGGTGTAGCTTTCATATATGTTTACCATTTCCTCTAATTAATTAAATAAATTAAGAAAGGTATGCAAAGAAATGTTTTGGTGATGAACACCCTACTTTCTAGTGTTCTTGAGATATGTGTAATAAGTGAGTAGAGTTAGTTTTGTCCAATTAATTGTTTATATCATAAGTTAATAATTATTTCATTTGTGTTATGTCCCTCTGGACAGATCTAGGGACTTTAGAAAGTTCCCCATGATATTTTGGTTTTCTGTGAATGTGATGAATACAAAAGTTGTGGATAATTTATGTACCTAGCTCCTGTCAAAATTTGAGGGCATTTGGCCTAGTAGTTTAGGAACTACAGCTGTTTAAAGTTAGGTTCTAGTTTTACCTACTCTCTGTCTTATGTGGACAGATTTCTGTGATTAAAGAATTCGACCTGGTAAAGTGTTGAATCATGCTTAGAGGTCTGAAAATGAATTGTAGACAATTTCATAAGCTTTCCAAATTGCCTTGTTGTATGTCATTTGGATTTATAAATCTCCAGTTATGACTAGTTTATTGTACCGCTACATAGTCTTCATTTTGCTGAAATACAAATGCTTGAGTGTATGCTTGTTGCAATGTTCTCGTGATTGTTTAGGGGTTAGCCTAACTTGAGAATATGCTTAGGTGCAGGTGCTAGGTCATTAACTGAAGATGAGCAATTATAAATTAGGTTGTATAAACTTGGTAAGTAAAGTGATTTGAATAGGGCTTAAGTTGGAATATGCAGACTACAGCGAACATGTGCATTCCCCGAGCATCCCTGACATTCGTTCATGTGCATCCATGATATTTATCTTGCGCATTCATGCAATAGGTGTGCCGGAGGGAGTGACGTTGCTGGAGTTCAAGGCAGCCAACCAGGAGGAGGAGCCCGAGGTGCAGGAAGCCAACGAAGCAGTCGCCGCGGAGGAGTTGCCCGAGTGCCCTGACCACCAGCCTTCCTCGTTCCTGAAAGGCAAGCCTCGTTCCTTAAGCTTTAGCCTCCACCTTCTTGGGAAGGGTTTGGAGGGGCCCACCTATGGAATCCCCATCGAGGATAGGCCGGTAGGTTGCCCAAGTCGATCGAATGGCTTGGGCCACTACCGAGAGATGGATAGGAATTAGCGGGGTACCCCATACAGGTTGTGCCGGCTCCGTCATGAATGTCAGAACCGGACCCCACTCGGACATATCTGGGAATAGCTCCCCAAGCCCATCACTCGAGCCATCGAGGTAACTTTATCGACCCCCACTTTTTCTTTTACATTGCATGATCATTCTTCCATTCTCATACATGCATTCATACATTCATTCATTCATACATTCATCCCATAAATCCAAGCATTGCATATGCAATGGCTGCATCACAATGCTTTGCATTGCGTCATGAAGCGGTAGTCGTCTCATTCGATATGAGCGGCTATTGACTGAGGTTTGAAGGTCGGCCCACAAAGGGCGTGAGGCTGCCTCGCATCAAATAGAGTCAGGAGAGAAAAACTGAGATGAGCCCCAGCAGCCTTGCCTAACCCCGCTCAAAAGCGGACACTTGACCTTTCTCATTTGATTCTAACCTCGAGCCAAGCCCATAGAACCTCCATCGAGGAGAGGCCAACGGGTCACCTGAGCCTATCGAACGGCTTGGGCATCTGCCGGGAGGCGGGTTAAGAAGTAGTGGACTACCACATGAGGGCTCTACTGACCCCATCAGCGGGTGACGGACCTAGATTCCACTCCAACATGCCTATTAGTGAGCTCACCGAGCACGACACTCGAGCCATCGAGGCATGTGTTGTTAGCTCAGCCCCTCCAATTGCGGAAACCAAGGATGGGGTGATGCATGAAACACGGCCAATCCCTGTTGAGCCCCATGGGCCTCGGGGGCTCGAGCCGCTTGATCCTAAATCAGGAGACTAGGGTTCAAAGGCTAGCCCATAGAGGGCCTGAGGCCACCTTGCATGGAACAAGAGCCAGGGGAGAAAATGCAGATGTGCCCCTAGTAGCCTTTGCTCGACCTGCCTAGATGTGGACAGGGTCATCTCAACCTTCTCGTTCGATCCTAACCTCTAGCCGAGCCCATAGAATCCCCATTGAGGGGGCATCTGTTGGAAGGCGGGTTAAGGAGCAGTGGAATGTCACATGAGGGCTTTACCGACCCCGCCATGAACAATGGACCCGGATTCAACTCGAAGATGCCAGTTAGCGAGCTCACCGAGCACATCACTGAGCCATCAGGGAAAGTGGCGTTAGCTCAACCCCTCTGGTTGCGCAAACCATAGACAGGGCAACAATCACAAATATGAGCGGACCCTTGACTAAACCCCTGCTACACATGGGGGCTCGAGGAAAGTTGGACTCGCAAGGAGACCGAATGCATGGTTGTAGAACGATGGCTCAGATCCGACAGAGGGGGTATGTGCGAATACAAAAGATGCTTTCTCCTACTAGTTTTGCTATCCTCTGCTCGATCTTCAATGACACCTGACCCCTACAATGGCAAGGGGTTGGATGTCACTTAAGGGGTGATAAGGGTATAAATACACCCTTTCTGAAATAGTCACCGTGCCCTGCCTCTTCCTCACATTAAACCTAGTGGCAAGGTTTGTGGAAACGAACAACTGAGCATGCCTGGTCAGACTGCAAGAAACCTATGCCTCAGCAGCTACATTATCTTTGCTCACTAGCGTAAACAAAGTTTCCCTCCTACACCTGGGACCCTACGGTCTTGACATATGAAAGGGTCGGATTGCATGAGCCCCTTTTTCACACACAAAAAGGGGGGAAAACAAATTCAATCAAACAAAATGAAATAATGAGTTTGTTTTTACAATACACAAGGGTCGGCACTTGTCCGCTGATTACAATAATGATCATCTGACCTGTTTGACTAACTAGCCCCTTCAGGGGAGAACTATGTCTTCTATTCTATCCACCAGGTCCCACAAAAGAGGAGTCACCACCGTCTCTATCTCATCCAGCTCATGGGCTTCGTAGCCAGGCACGAAGCCAAGGCTCATCATCTCTAGGTTGATGCTATTTGCATAATGAGAATGAGCAATTATGAAGGCTTGGTTGACCCTAGCATGAAGGGCATTCCTCTCGAGCTGGTGCACCCATGCCATGATCTCGACGACATGGGCCACGAGCAAACTAGTCCCCTCTAACCACACCACCTCTAGGTCATTGTAGACCACTCTGAGGGTGGCGCTCAGGATACCAAGCTCATCGCTCTCCACCTGATGGATCCTCCTTGCCTCGGCGAGGTCCATGGCTAGCCCAGTAGAGACGCCCTTGGTCTCTAGCCTCCGAGTTGTCATGGTTCCAAGCTCAGTCTAGAGGGAGCTAATCTTCTGCTAAATGTCATCGTGCTCTCAGACGGCCTAGTCGCGCTCCTTGTGGGCCGTGCCATGCTCTGAGCGGAGCCTCTCCATGGTTTGGAGTAGCTCATCCTGATCCTTGCGTAGCCCAATGACCGCCTTGGCATCTAGACTCAACCTCCTCTCTAGGGCCATGAGCTTCTCGTCGGCTCCCAGCTTTAGCTCCCGCTCCCTCTCAGCCTTGACCAGAAGGTCGAGGATCCACCGGTGGGTCTTAGCATCCTTCTGGAGTAGCTCATCTCGCTCCCTCCTGACTTTGGTGGCCTTCTCATCATCCTTTCGCAACCTCACTAACAGGGCCTCGAATGCCCTTTCGCCCTTGTCCACATGTCGATGGGCCTAGGCCTCCCACAGCTAGAGACTGTCAGCCTCCTTGGCAAGGGTAGTCAGCTCGACCACCCTCTGCTGGGCGACAACAAGCTAGGTGGTTAGATCCCTACGTAGCTATGCCTCTTCAATGAGGTGGTCCTAGTTCTCTTCCTGCTCATGAAGGAACTGAGATTTCTCCTGGCTATGAATGAAAAGGGACTGAAAGGAGATGATGGTCAGAACACAAAAAATACATAAAGAAAGAAGAGGTCGAGAGACAAGATCAAGCAAATACTCGGCCAGTGGGAACAAGGGTGCCCCTGGCATGGTCCAAGGCTTCCAGCATGGATGTGATCCCTATGTCAAGGCTCTCCCGCTCCATGCTCTTGGTGGCACCATCGATGGTGAAGAGCATCAATGTTGGGTCAAGTGGATCTGTCCACCAGAGCAGGGGCTCGCCCCTTGCGGGTGAGTCGCTGCCTCCCAATGTCAGGGCCAGAGATAATTCCCTACCAGTCTTCATTGCCACCACCATGACATTCGAGGACCCCTCGTCCGTGTCCCCCTTCATCCGGCCCACATCAGGCACCGTCGCTTGGGCCACCGGTGGTGCGGGTCGCACCACTACCTCGAGCGCCACCATGGTAGCATCTAACTATGCCTCACCTATCACAGCTACCGCCACCTCCACCTACATTGGTAGGGCCTTGTTCGGCTGTGCCGCGCCCACCATGGTCGGCACCACGAGAGCTATTGGTAGCTCCATCCACCCCATCATCGGTAGCGGTATCACCTCCATCGCCGGTTACTCAATGACCTCTGAAGCTGTCCCTCAAGCCCCTATGCCTGCTTGTCCCATTGAGGGCACAGGCGCCACTGTGGATGGTGCCTGACTGGCCGACAACGTAGTCACACCGGTGCCGCTCCCACCCAAAATAGGTGCGACGCCAACCGACAGCTACCGCCTCACTTGAAGGGTGACGCTCTTCTTCAGCGCCAGTGCCAAAGGGTTGTATCGCATCATGACGCAACAAGAAACAAAAGGTAGAAGTCATGATGAAAGTAGAGAAAAACAGAGAAAAATAGAGGAGCAGGTGACTTACATCAGCACTATTGGGTGGCAAATACGTTTGGGGGGCGAACCCCTAGACCCCTGCTCTACCTCATCGGGTGGAGGCCGTTTTGAGCATGCCCCTACTCCCGGGCAGAGGGGCTCGCTCCCCCTGCATCATGGGGCATGACGATGGAGCCACCCGCCTCTGCTGGCACCTTGGGTGTGGTGGTAGATCCACCCACCCCTGTTGGCTCCTGGGGCAGGTCGATGGTTTGGCTTGTCTCTGCTGGCCTCATGGACGCGCCCTCCCCTCCATGGAACAGGAAGGGTCCCGACCCCTTCAAGGACAAGCAGATACCTATCAGCACATCCTCTCTCTCCAGGTCATCCCACTCGGTGTCATTGACTACCTCATCATCATCTTCCTCATTGTCGTCATCATCGCTATCGGTGTCCTCCCCTCGGTCCCACGCTAGTAGCTTTTGCTGCCTCTTCTTCCTCTTGCCCTCCTTCTCCTTCCTAAGCCACTCGCTCTCGACACAATTCGCCGCCCTCATAGATGAATCCCTTGGTAATGGAGCCGGGTGATCCATGAGGATGAGGTCCTTTGGCTGGTCCCCCAATCTCAATGTTAGTATCAAGGGGTCGGGAGTTCAATTGAAGAGAAGGCATGAGGAGGGAAAACTTACAAAGATGATGTATCCTAATTCTGGCCGCATCGAAGGATGCCCCGACACTGGGTATGCAAAATCAAGGGGGCGCTCGCGTTGTCCTGCGAAGACTCCATCGCCTCCTTGATGTGCTGCGCGACATTGGAGTGGGAGAGTGCTCCCTCAGCAAGTGTCATCCCGTCGAATGATGCCTCGGGCACCATCACATACATCGGAAGCGCACGCCTCATCAACGATGCCACTCTCCTCATGTTGTAGACCCTAATGATGCCTGACCCCTTTAGGCCCCTCTCCTTCAGGATGTGGATGGCGGTGAGGTAGTCCTGGATCTTCTTCTTGTCCTTCTCCGAGACACCCCACTTCCTCCATGAATCTAGGGCCTCTTCAATTAGGCGCCCGGTGAACTCCGGTAGGGGGGACAGCTGCGTCGTTCTTGAGATAAAACCAATGCGAATGCCACCCCTTGTCAGAAGTCAATAGCCGCATCGATGGGTACTCATCGACCTGGTTATTCTAGAGGTGGATGCTGGTGCATCCCATTGGCGTATCCAGCTCCTGCATCTTCTCCCTCTTCTTCTAGAGGGTGATGGTGAAGAAGTGCTACCACAGAACAAAGTGGGGACTGATCCCCACAAATCCCTCACACAGGGCGATGAATGCCGCCATGTGCTGGATTCCTTTGGGGTTGAGGTGCTGCAACTCAATCTTGTAGTAGTGCAGCAGCCCCTGAAGGAATTTGTGGGTGGGGGTGGCAAATCCATGCTCATGGAAGTGCGCGAACGACACCACATAGCCATCGGGCGGTAATGGCACATCCTCCTCACCGGGCAGCAGCCACTCCTCAATCGCAGTCCACGCGTAGAGAAGACCACGATGGACAAGGCCCTCCATGCAATGGAGGGTGATGTCAGAGCGGCACCATGGATGCATTGGAAGATAGGGGTGGGTGGATTCGAGCTCGATGGCGGCTAGGATGCAGATGCATGAAGCCTAGGTGATTAGCGGTGGAGGTTGTAGATGTGAAGACAAGAAGGCAAGGTATGAAACCCTAGGGGTGAACCCTTTGGTTTTATAGGGGCAACGAATGTGAGGAAACCAACCATCTGCCTAGATCTCTACGCCTGCCATGATCTGCCACAACGTCATATCGAGGGATATACACATGCAATCCCTATCCTTTCCCTCGGAAGACTCACCAGATGTTTCACCTCCCTAGGCAGGCCGTGACTTGTCATACATATCAAAAAGCACCTCTATGGCCCGTCTGGGCCTAGGAGTTTGAGGGTTAGGCCCATCAACTGGTTCGACAACCGCTCTAGGCACCCTTAGGATAAGGGATGGGCCCACAAGCAGACAAAACTTAGGTGCACGAGCGCCATAGGCATCTCAGCCCTTGATCAAGTCACAGCTAGGCTGACCCTGGTCAGATCCCTATGAATGGGATGCTAGGACCCCAATCGAACTATCCAGCTAACGAACCACCAAATCTCATGGCCATACCCACGAAGGGTCCAATCTTAGCAAGAAGGAATCAATGTTCCTAGGACATGCCATGGGCGACAAAAGAAGGCTAGGGCCCTCACAGTCCTCCCTTTTGAACAAACCTCCAAAGGAGTATTCTACTCCTCCGTAGGCTCGGGGGCTACATCCACCGGGTGTGTTCGCGCACACCCACTGGTGAGTCAAAAAAACCTCCAACGGAGTTTTCTACTCCTCCACAGGATCAAGGGCTACAGCCATCGGGTGCGCTCACGCGAACCCACTGGCAAGTCAAAAAAACCTTTGAAGGAGTTTTCTACTCCTCCGTAGGCTCAGGGGCTACACCCACCCTATGCGCTCATGCGCACCCACTAGCGAGTCAAAAAAATCCCCCAGGTGATTCTACTCGAATTGCCCGAGGGCTCGAGGGCTACTGTCGGGTACCAATACTAGGGTACCCAAAGAGGAGGAGCTAATAACCATCAACATTAATTCATTAGAGCGTAAAGAGTGTGGCTACACCTCTTGGTGGGCTCTACCTCGTCCAACCACCGAGGCCACATACTCCACCTCGTTCAACCCCCGAAGGTTGGTTCTGCCTCATTAGACACTTAGGCCGTGGGCTCTACCTTGCCTAACCCCCGAGGGTTAGGTACACCTCGGCTAACTCCCGAGGGTTGGCTTAGCCTCATCCGACCCTCGAGGGTTGGCTCAGCCTCGTTTGACCCCGGAGGATTGGCTTCGCCTCGCCCAACGTCTGAGGGCTGGCTCTGCCTTACCCGATGTTTGAGGGCTGGCACCGCTTGAGCCAATGTCTAAGGGTGGGCTCTACCTCGCCCGATGTCTGAGGGCTGATTCTGCTTCACCTGACATCTAGGGGCTGGCTCCACCTCGCCTGACATCTTAGGGCTGGCTCCGCTTTGCTTGATCCCTCGAACATGGTTCCTAACGGAAGCTCATGCTGCCACCAAACACTATGGGCCAGAAAAGTACTAGCCAAGGTCAAACTTCTGGCATCATGCAGGGAGTGGTTACATCTTAGCATGGCCCATCCCCATGACATGTCATTCTAGGGAACTCACATCGCCCATAGTGAAGGACGCGTGGTCACTATACTACCCACTCCCTGCACATCTGCCTCGCCGCACTACCCGTCGGGGCGGAGCAGGACGTTACGACCCACTGACAATGCTAAGGTATGGCAATGTCAGTGGATAGGCGCCCGACATGGGGCTATCCCTGTCACCACCTGCCATGTCAGTAGGGCCCGCATAGTGGAAAAGAAAGGTCCAGCGACCCTGAAGGACTTCCTCTGCCTCTCGTTCTCCTTTTCTCTCCCACTTGTAACATGTGCTTTCCCTTGGCCTATAAAAGGGAAAGCAGGGCATCCCACTAAGGGGCATTGGTTCACCGCATCACACACCACACCGCATCATAGTAGAACCACTAGCATCAAACCTCGAACACATAGCTGAGCAGTGATCAAGCTCTCAGCACCCATTCGATCTTTCCATCAATGACTTGGGACCTGCCCCTCTCTCGCTCATTTGTAACCCCTACTATGAGCTTTTCAGTGCTAGTAACACGAGCAGTAGCCATGAACTAGACGTAGGGACATTTGGCCTAAACCAGTATAAACCTTGTGTCTTCTTAGCACACCATCTAGGCTAGACGCGCAATAGTACAAATTTACTTGTTGGTGTTTACTCAAAACACTAACACATCTTCTCGACGTGGTGACTGCTAGCCATGACCTCCACGTTGCTGAGGAGAGACACCAAGTGCTGGCGGGTCTCCTTAAACAATGGAACCATGACCTTGAAACCCTCCGTGGGGTGGCCATCGTTGCTTGCAACGATGTGCCCCCTACGGTGGAGCCCATTGCTCTAGCAGAGGTCGAGGAGCGCCTCAACACACTTCCTATAGGTATCGTGGGCATGGTCTCGCTTGGTGTTTGGGTGGGGGCCACCATAGGTCTAGTTGCCGCCCAGCTCTAGCCCAGCGATGCGGTGGACTTGCATGAAGTAGATCTAGGATTCCCGTCGCTAGCACTATAGTCCTCGAGGAGGATTGCGTCATTGGTGGCTAACTTTGGCACCACCGGTAACGCAATCATTGCTACAGTGAATGTGGATCACATCCTCCATTCTGCTCTTGATGAAGAGTAGATTAATTATGATTTCGTCCTCCCTATCATTTGTAAAAATATCTTTTTTCCCTAGAACAAGGACAATGTTATCTTATTACGTTAATGGTGGAGCAAAACTGGACAAATTCTAATGCTTTGTGTGTCGTATGATCTGGGTGTCCATGCGGTGAGATTGTGGGAGGAGTGTACAACAACTATGTTGGCCCCCCTAATATATGGTGATGAACTACTTACTCATAGGAGTATGATATGGTCGTTGCCCTTCACTCAATTCGTACTTTAGAAATTAAAATGAGTGTTTAGCTTCGGCATTGTCAGTTGCGTATCATCCGGGCGAGTTGAAGCGTCGGTCCTGATGGTTTGACTTCCAATGCATGGTTAGTTACAGTTGGGAAACCCACCCTACTAGGAGTAATGAGGGCATGGCATGGCTACAACTTCCGCGGCCGTGGGAGTTCGACGGCAACCCGAGATTTTTTTTTGAGTCTATAAAAGCGAAAGAAAAGGAGGAGGTGATTAACTACCAAAATCTCAGACTCACCTTCTCCTTTGTGATCTCATCCAGTCGTTGTGCTTCACTCAATTCCTACTAGAATGAATGTTTAGCTTCCTTTGGAATCATCGTTGTCTTTGCGTTGCACTTATGTTTGGATTCAAGGATGGTGCAATGAGTTTACCATGATTTTATGCAAAATGACTTCACAAAATTCACCATTGTATTAAGGGCGCCAACAATGGTAGAAGTCAGTTACTAGCGCTAAGCCAACCTCTCCAATAGTGCTAGCTTTTAGCAATGGCTCATAGTATGATTAGGTCCACATGACACTCTCACATGATCTTGGAATGTGTGTATGAGCCAAGCCTTGATCAAGAGCTATATTTTTTCTCTCTTCTATTAAAATATAAAATATAAAAAAATGCTTAGAGCTAGCTTATGAGCTAGCTATTACGGGTGCCCTGACCGTGTCACATTTTTAGTTGTGTATCATTCGGTGCACGTGTCATCCTACTTTAGATTGTCTTGACAAGCTGATCGGTGATGTTATCTATTGAGTGGCGTATCATCTAGCTATGCACTGCTTTGTGGTTTGGATGCGATCTAGACAGCATAGCCCAAAACAATGCCAGTTTGGAATCCAAAGCGACCCACGGCGAGGCCACCCCAATTGTGGTTCCTGAGGCACCGTCCCAATGCTCCCCGTCATGTCACATTGAATCAGAGCGCCCTCAGTTGGCTTCTCCACCCACACACGCCTAGCCTCACCAATCTCGCCACCCTAAATTCTAAGTCCCCCATCCACGCCCTTCGTAGTGCATCTCTTTGTAAAGCTCCTGCTCCTGTTCTTGTTCTCCTTTGGCCTCACAGCACTCTCGGTGGTCTAGGGCTCATCACCATCAGATGTCCTGCCACGCTGTCTCATCCACCGCGTCATCGCACTGGATGGCACCGGCATCTTCTATGACCAGGCACGAATGTTGTGCACCGATGCCTCCACTGTCTTCCTCCCACTAGTGCTGGTCATGCAGATCTCATCTGGGACCCTTGACCTTATTGGTCCCTTCGTGCTCCCATTCACCCTTCCTGGTTTTGGTGCTCTCTAGTTCACCCTCGCCGGTGTGCTCCCCCTCCCCGCAGTTGCCGTTCCCATGCTCCTCGGGCTACATCACCACCGACTCCGTTGATGACCATGCCCATGAGTATATGATGCCCTTCCCAAAGGGTCACACTCTACACATCATCGACCGGTGCGGGCAACTACAGTGCCCTATCTGCCCTGGTCGGGCAAACTAGCAGTGGACCAGGGATGCGGCCATGAACCATGTCCTGGGGACCATGAAGTCTAATGCCATAGATGACAAGAAGAAGAGCTACCACCATACCCTAGCGAGGAATGTGGGAAGGCTTCTGCCACTACCTACTACTGGTGAGGAGGAATCTAGTGAGGATGGTGATGGCTAGATCTGAAGGAGAAGGGCGTTGTCGTGGGGTCAAAACCATGGCAAGCATGTTGTTCGAGTTGGTGTCAGAGTACGGGGTCCTCGGTGGCTCGGATGCACTCAGGAACACACAAATTACATAGAGAAGATGCAATTGTTTATCCTGGTTTGGGCCAATTCTGTCCCTATGTCTAGCAACTGATGATCCTTAATACTCAAGAGCACCCAAAATCTAGGGGGTTACAATAGAGTGTAAAGGAAGAAAGTTTCGTAGGGGGATTAGGTTGGTGCTAATTCTAAGATTGCATCACTACCGGTGGAGTCTCTCTTGTCGGAGAGGAAGGAGATGGCAGGATGTGGTGGAGGAGGGGCTCTCGGTGCCCCTCTCAAGGTTGCCTTGCTCTTGGAGTGGAGAAGAGGCAGATGGAATGGAATGGAGTGTCTACTGATCGAACCTCGATCCTCACCCCTCTATGTCTGACCTTATCCCTTATATAGTGAGGTAGGTCAAGTATAAGGTAGTTTGGGGGTTCTAGTCTATGGTCTACATGCGTCGGAGTCTAGGAAGGGCTTGTAGTGGTGACTCATGGACCGTCGAGGTGTCTTGGAGCCAAAGAAGCCTGGGCATCATCCGGCTGCTCTATTCTGACACTCTGCATGTCAGAGGGTGCCAGGTTGGACCGGCCTACCCTAGGTGAGACCTTCTAGAGTCTTCTTGGTGGCAAAGGAGGTCAGCTCTAGGGGCTGACGTGTGGGCCTAGAAGCCCCCGAGCCCTCAGAGGCCGCAAGAAGCTTTGTCTTCTTATGTCATGCCCTAGACATGACCCTATCAGAGGAGCAGTTGGTAGGGGCATGCCTAGGGAGCGATGCTAGGGAGCCCCTGAGCATCGGTAGCCCGGGGCTTGTCTTCTTGTGCTTAGGCCTTGGTTGGCATTATTAGCCGAGCAGGAGGTAAGGGCCAAGCCTAGAGGTGTCATAGATCAAGACACCAAGGCTTGGGGAAGCCTTAAGCCCTAGGCAAAAGCTATGGTCGAGTTAGGCTTGGTTGGATCTCTTTGCCAGAGGATGCATGCAAGCATGCCTGATGGGCATAGCCCTTGTACCCTCAAACAATCCTGAAGGGGTTGGTCGGGGAGGGCCTCTTCATTCGAGAACCATTGGACCCAAGGCTTAACATACATGTATCTTAGGATCTCATCAGGAGCCCCTGAGCCCTTCGTGGCCTCACCTGGCATGATGGTGATGAAGCGCTAAATTCGATCTTTTAGTGACCGAACCCTCCTTGGTGGGGACGGCTTCCACTGGTGAGAGTGTTGTGCCCTTCTTGGAGTCTTCTTCTCTAGTGTGATGGATGGCGCTTGGCTATCGAGGCTGAGCAAAAATAATGTTAATCCCTTCATGAGTCCATGTCGCATGGGTCTTCGACTTGAGTGAGAGCTCGGTGGACTCGTCTGGGAGTCATCAACTGTAGGCCCAGGGGTGCCCACATTTCTTATTAGAGCCTACTGTGGGCTAGGTGATCAAGAGCGTTGGGCTCTGGCTCAAGGCCATCTGATCATCTAGAGCGCCACGCCGTTCTTAGGGCTGCAGTAACAGGACCCGGTCCTCTTATGCCGGCCTTCTAGGCTGACCCTCTATAGCCATAGATCACGGAAGTGGGAGCATGCCAAGGCTCGAATGGAGGCCCTCATTGGGCCCACTACTCAGCGGCTCGACCCAACTCTAGAGAGTTGGTTGGTTTTCAAGGGATGTGCCACATGAGCGCCTGTTGATCGAGGGTCGGGTTGCTCCATCTAGGGAATCGGTGCAGCCCTCGAGGCCATTGTGGGGCCTCCTTGCTAGCAAAGGGGTGGCTTTTGGGCGCATCCCATTCGCTGACACCTTGCGTAGGCAATTGATGGCGTCTGGGCCATCGTGCCTAGTGGAGGAGTTATGACATGCGTGCGCCCCTGTGCTGTCCCATCTTGTCTGGGAGATGGGATGTTGGGGCCACATAGAGTAGATCAGGTGGAGGAGCCATGGAACTTGGTGTGCATGGATCCAAGCCATCGATGAAAGCCGATGGGCCCAAGGGAGGCGAATCCCCCCAAGTCCCACAAGGAGGCGTGCATGGAGTGGGCGGCGAGCGCGGGGGAAAGTGGAGCAGGGACTTGACTTGTCTCCAGTGGTTCCCTAACTTCGCCTTTACTGCATGGCCATAATCATGCAACCACCTAGAGGTGGGCTACAGGGATTGAAGGAACACCTGGCCAGTTCCCCAGGGTTGTTTGTAGCCACTAATGCCTGATTGAAGGGCCTAGAGCCACTCATAGCGCACTACCTTTGGCTATAAAGGGAGACCCCTAGGGGACGTAGCGTCTTCAATCCCTTCCTCTGGCCCCCTCTCTTCTTCTTCCTTAGATCCATCTTCTTCAATGGCGATGGCAGCAGCAATGAAGTGCAACGCTTCCCTCTGAGTAAGCTTGGTGTTGTCCACCGGGCGACTGCTTTTTCGAGGGTGGAAGGACTCCAGCAAGGCAGCCCCCACAACTACATGAGGTTAGAGGAGATCCTCCATGATGCTACATGGATCCTGCTTCATGTAGGGTGGGGGGCTACCGATCTTCTTCGATCTTCATCCACGGCAAGGTCGGTCAATCCCTCGGAGGCCCTCAGCCTAGGAGCCCAGTGGCGCAAGTCACGCAGAAGGGGTCAGGATGACATCTTGTCGAGCCTCTTCCTACGGGAATCCCCAGCATATGCGCCTAAAGTAGGTCTGGGGAGGTAGGCCCTCTCTGGCGTGGTAGGTCCACCTCCGCTGCTAAAGTCCCCTCCCCTCCCTAAGGAGGAAAGGCGATCATCATGGGGTCATCAAGCCGACCCTGTGCTGAGTAGAACCAGTTTTTACTACCATATATTGTAATTGGGTCATTCCCAATCAATGAAATGAAATTACTTTCATGTGTAATCCCATTTTGCTCTTGAGTCATGCTTAGAGACTTGATCCCTCATTGGGCTAGGCTGTTATGACGATGGCCTCATCGACCAAGATCGCCGTGCCCATGCTACCAGCGGGTAAGTCCGTGACAACCCTAGGTTTATGGTCGTTCCATGCCCTGGTCATGTCCCTTAGAGGGGAGATCCTCGGCTTCCTGACCAAGCCACTCATATAGTTCCTGAGCCCATCTGTTGGTACTTGGGGGCTCGCTACCTCCCATTTTAGGTCACCACGAGCGGCTCAAGTCAGTACTCGGACATCGTTCATCAAAATGGTCGGGGTGCTCCTGGGCTCCCCGGCTACAGCCATGTGGGCTCACCTCCCGAATGTCCCTCGCACTTTTAGTTGCTTTGGGTGACATTGAAGCCTAGTGGGCTTGCCTTGAACCCTCAGCAATGCCCCTTCTAGGGGGGCCCTAGACTGGCTTGTGGTGGGGTGGAATGATTCAATGAAGGATCAGGAGATAGGGAGAAATCTACAAAGAAAAACACAAGAGATGGGAAAGAGGACATAGCTAGTAAAGCAATGGTCGGGGTCACTCCATTAGCGCCTTGCCAATCTTTCGCTTGCTCCTCCTGCTCTGTCCATCCCATCTTCCCCTCGCATGAGGGCCTTCTACAGTGGTCCTCCTTGAAAAGGTCAGCAAGTGGTTAGCTTAGACAATCTTGTGATGTAGCTGAGCCATTGTTGGGATGACTCGGGTCAAGGAAGATAGCGAATAGAGTAGATAGAGGTAAGCAAAGTAAGAGGATCGAGACTTATCTTGGTTTTTGTTGTTGAAGAGGTAGGCTAGTAAGGGAGGTCGACAGGCGGGCCTTAGCTCGGGAGCCATCACTTCTATGCGAATGGCTCGGTGGTGGCCTTCCCTCAAGGGGAAAGGGTAGAATTCACCTCGATCGGGTTAGCCCCTTCTAGGAAGCCGAGCGCCTAGATGGAGGGGACATCTGAGCCATCACTACTGCCAGAGGTCTTGACCGCCTTGCCGATGCTCGGTTGGTCGAGCACCACTACCGTCTTGGTTGCCTCCTCCTCCGACGCCCTTCCAGTATCGTGGCTAGGGCCATCGGGAGCACAAGGGGCGATGAGAGTAGCCGCTTGGGCGATGTAATCTTGCTTGCAGTAGTAGGCTTGCTCGAAGCTGCCCTTGATGGTGATGACCCCCTTCGGGCTAGCCATATTGAGCTTGAGGTAAGTGTAGTTGGGGACGGCCATGAACTTGGCGAATCACGGTCGACCGAGGGGGGTGTGGCAGACATCGGGGAAGTCAATGACCTCGATGGTGAGCGATTCCTTGCAGAAGTTGTTCGGCTGGCCAAAGGTGACGTTGATTCGGATGCACCCAAGGGTTACGGCTTCCTTCGATGGCACAATCACATAGAACCTCACCTTACTGAGGCATAGGCTGCTCCAAGGGATGCCCATCTTGTTGAGGGTGCTAGTGTAGAGTATGTTAAGGCCGCTGCCCCTGTCCGTCAGCACCTTGGTGAGGCGCGTGGTGCCCATGATTGGGCTAACCTTGAGCAGGTAGTGCCATGGGTGGATGACATGATTGGGATGGTCTTCTTGGTCAAAGGTGATGGCCATCTAGGACCACTGGAGCCATGTCAGTATGGTGAGGGTGTGGACGGTGTTCACCTCCTGCTCGGTGATGTGGCATTGCTGGCGATATTCATATTCTTGGGAGCCCTCGAAGATCATGAGGCAGTGTTCGGCCTTGGGCAACTCATTGTCTTCCTCCTGGGTGCCATCCACTGGGTCACCAGCCTTCAGGACAAACTTCTAGGCCTTGCCTTATTGGCCAAGGGTGCTACAGATGTAGCACTTCATGGAAGCACAGTCCTTGAGAAGATGCTTCGCATGCCCCCATGGAATGGGCAGGGAAACTCGAGCACCTTCTCAAAGTGCTCTAGTCATGTAGCGTGCCTATGGGGCTGAGGTTTGAAGGTGTAGTCGACCGCGGTGACCATCTCCTCCCCGTGGTGCTTATGGTCCTTGTTTTGTCTATCGCAGCATCGCTGGGATGAGGCAGGATCATTGGTGTCGTCGCCACCACTAAGGTGGCCGGTGGCCTTGGCTTTCCCACTAAAGTTGGCCTAAACGGCCTCCTCGCTGGTGGCATACTAGGTGGCAATGTCCAGGAGCTCCCGCATCATGCGCAGGGTCTTGTGGCCGAGCACGTGGATGAGCGCCTCGTAGGTAATGCAACAGATGAAGGCGTTGATCATGTCGACATCGGTGATGTTTGGGAGCTCATTGTGTTTCTTGGAGAAGCACTGAATGTACTCCTAGAGGGTCTTGTCGGCCCTCTACTTGTAGTTATGGTGGTTCTAGGAGTTCCTTGGGTGGGTGTACATACCCTGTAAGTGGCTGATGAAGACCGCACGGTGATCACCCTAGCAGTGGATGCTGCTGGGCTTGTTGAGCTTGATAGGAACAGAGGAAGGTACTGGATGGCAAAGTCATTGTTTGACCCCCTAGCCTTCATGGTGAGGCCGTAGTCCTCTAGCCAATGGTATGGGTTGGTCTTGCCATCATGCTTAGAGATGTGTGTCGGTGGCTGGAAACACCTGGAGTAGGGGGGCACCTAGATTGCTGCCCCAAATGCTAGGGGGCAAAGTGATCCAAGATGGGGCCCTGGTCCTATCGCTCAGGGGTATAGGATAGTGCTTGAGCGTGGCGCCTGGCCTCCATGGTGTCACGAAGGTCGTGGTCATCGCCGACCAGGTGGCGCGCGGGGGAACACCGAGGAGAAAGGTCACACCTTTGCTCCTACCGAGGCTTGGTGCCCTAGGTCTATGGCCGGTCAGAATTGTTGCTAGAAGTGTTGTCACTGCTCCCTACCACCTGCAGTGGGTGAGTGTTGGAGCGCCCCACGTTGGTTGTGGCCATCGTCTAGGATGGCTGGGAGAGCGCGGCGCGGCACCGAGAAGCCACTATTTGAGGGCGATGCTGAGGAGCCGTGTTGCCTCGTTCAGCCGCTCGTTGGTGTTTGGGTCTAGCATGTTGGTGATGTCTTACAAGAGGCAAGCAGTGGCTGCCATGTTGTACACTATGTGGGGGAAGCAATGGCCGCTAGGATCCCCCATGCGGGCATCGTCATCAACACTGAGAGGGTGCGTAGTTTGCTACTGTGCAAAGTCCTGCCTTTGGTGCTTGAGCTCTGCCTTGGTGGCCTCCAAGTCCACCTGCCAAGAGCACAAGTAGTCCGTGTTCTCCTAAAGGTAGGCCACACGGCTGCTGGGACTCTAGTCCAGCGGCATGAGCCCAGGCGCCTTCTCAGCAAGATCGTTGCAGTCGACATGGTAGCACATGCACGGTGGGGCATCATAGTCGATGTCATCAGAGTCATACTCTAGTCCATTCCCCAAGGGGACCTAGAGGAAGGCACAGAGCGAGGGGACATCAGTCCCAACTACGCTGAAGAGGATGATGCTCTATGGCAACTCACGACTGATGAGGTGCTCCAGCTCTAGCTAGAAGGATGCCACCACATTCTTTATCCCGAAAGGTAGGTCTAGGAGGTAGTACCAGAAGCGATCAGGTGGTAGGAGCACCTCACTGGTGGCGATCTGGTGGTGGACGTTGGCCAACATATAGAATATCTGGCGATGGTTCGACATGGTGGGCTTTAGGCCTAGACCATGCCGGATCTGATGGGCTAGAACCTCAAGATATGCTCCCAAGAGTCCTAGAGGAGGAGGCAGTGCCAGGGGCTTATTGCCCGCTAGTGCAGCCCCATGGAGTGGACGAAGCTCGCTGTAGTAGTCAGCAATGTAGGCCAGTCTCCCAAAGTTGAGGACCTAGCCCGGAGTGAAGGCACTGGCTGTGATAGAGAACTCATCGGGGAAGTGGACACCGCCATCTAGGGTGGCACCACTTACTCCGGTGATGAGGCAGGTGGCTCCGACCATTGTAGAGCTAGAATCGCACATGACGCTGCCCCCTACCCGGCGTGCCAGCTGTCATGGAGTCAAAACCGCAGCATGCATGTTGTTTGAGTCGGTGTCAGAGTATGGGGCCTCCGGTGGCTCGGGTGGACTTAGGAACACAAGAATCACGCGGAGAAGACGCAACGGTTTATCCTGGTTCGAGCCAATTTGGTCCCTACGTCCAGTAGCTAATGATCCTTATAGTCAAGAGCACCCAAAATCTAGGGGTTTTATAACAGAGTGTAAAGGAAGAAGGCTTGGTAGGGGGTTAGCTCGGTGCTAATCCTATGGTTCCCTCACCACCGGTGGAGTTTCCCCCTTGTCAGAGAGGAAGGAGATGGTGTGATGTTGTGGAGGAGGGGCTCTCGGTGCCCCTCTCTAGGTTGCCTTGCTCTCAGAGTGAAGCAGAGGTAGATGGAATGGAATGGTGTGTCTAGTGATCGAACTTCAATCCTCTCCCCTCTAGGTCTGACCTTATCCCTTATTTAATGAGATAGGTTGGGTACAAGGCGGTTTGGCTATTCTAGTCTATGGTCTACATGCACCAGAGTCTAAGAGGGGCTTGCAGCAGTGTGCCATGGACAGTCGAGGTGTCTTGGAGCTGAAGAAGCCTAGGCATCATCCTGCTGCTCTATTCTAACACTCCGCATGTCAGAGAGTGTCGGCTTGGATCGGCCTCCCCCGAATGAGACCTTCGGTAGTCTTCTTGGTGGCGAAGGAGGTCGGCTCCAAGGGCTGACGTGCAGGCCTAGAAGCCCCGAGCCCCCGGAGGCTGTGGGAAGCTTTGTCTTCTTGTGTCACGCCCTGGACGTGACCCTATCGGAGTAGTTGGCAAGGGCATGCCTAGGGAGCGACACTAGGGAGCCCCTAGGCATCGGTAGCCCAGGGCTTGTCTTCTTGTGGCTAGGCCATGGCTGGCATCGTTAGTCAGGCAGGAGCCAAGGGCTGAGCCCGGAGATGCCGTAGATCGGGAGCCCAAGGCTCGGGGAAGCCTCGAGCCCCAAGCAGAAGCAGTGGTCGAGTCAGGCTCGGCCAGGTCTCTTTGCTAGAGGGTGCGCGCGAGCATGCCCGATGGGCATAGCCCTTGAGCCCTCGGGCGATCCTGAGGGGTCGGGTGGGGTTCTTCTTCGTTCGGGAACCATTGGACCCGAGGCTTAACATGCTTGTATGTTAGGATCTCGTCAGGCGCCATATGCATCGTTGCTAGGCCTTCTATGTACCAGGAGGTACATATGTAATTAGCAATCACGAATTTGATCAGTGGGATGGCACTGATCTTATATTGTGAAGTCATGTAGTAGAAGTATAATATAAGTTAGTATGAAAAATGACTTTGATTAGTGGGATGGTACTGATCTTGTATTGTGAAGTAATGGAGAAGTAGAATATCAGTAGAATAGAAGTCAAAGTAGAATATAAGTAAGTATGAAAAATGAGTTGGCGCAGTGGGATGGAACGTACTGCTCTCAATGTAATTTGGTGTGGTTCGTACCTTAGAACTGCAAACTTTGGCAACAAACCAATATATATATTAGGTAATGTCAATTTCAGCTATCAACCAATCAGGTTAATTTGGCAACCAAAATTAGAGTTTCTAAAGTGCCCTGAAAACTTGGCTATCAATGTCTCAGTGCATGGTACAGTGGCTCCCTGGCTGAGTGGAAAACATAACTCCTGGTACAGTATCACACGTCTAGCGGAGTGTCCTCTTCCATTTGTTTATTCATAGTGGACGTTGGGCCCGGTGGTGATGTTGATGAGCACCGCCATCCTAGCGTTCACACCGTCAGTGTAAAATGAACTTGGTACATAAGTGCCCGCGGCAAAAAAAATTCCCCAAATTTTCCATTCCCGCCCCCTGGAGCCGCTCGCCGCTCGTTGAGTCGCCGTCGCCCTGCCAGTCGCTGCCGTTCGTCGACGGCCCACCTGCTGGCTTCCCCCCACCCCACTGTTCGCCGGCGGCAGTTGAGCTCGCTATCCATTTTCCTAGCCATCGAATCCCACCTCTCCAGCTATCCTTTCCTACAGATCTAAGGTAAATAAACAATGGATTGGCAAGGGCCAGTTGCAGAATAGTGGTGAAGTGTGAGACATTAATTATTCTTGTATGTTGATTAAGTGAAATCAGTAGCCTAGGGGT
The DNA here is from genome assembly GCF_019320115.1 of Miscanthus floridulus. Lineage (NCBI taxonomy): Eukaryota > Viridiplantae > Streptophyta > Magnoliopsida > Poales > Poaceae > Miscanthus > Miscanthus floridulus. The sequence continues at coordinate 113,933,728 of NC_089580.1, read as the reverse complement.
AGATACTTGTATCTTTTCCTCATTGTGTTTGCATTCCATTCATTTAGGACTAGAAGTTAAAGATAACATATTTTAGAACTCGATTTGCAAGTAGAACTATCATATGGGTAGATCCGTCATAGCTTTACAATTTATATGTAGTCCCTTTGTCCACAAAAGGATGCAATTTTTGCTTTTTGAGAAGTCAAGCCATTTGAACTTTTACTAAATTTATATAAAAAGTACAAACAATAATGATATAAAATGAGAACCATTAGATTAGTTATACAATATATTTTCATAATAAATTTATGTTGACACATAAATGCTAATACTATTTACTAGAAACTTGGTCAACCTTGAGCTATATTGACTGGCGTGAATCCCATAACTGCATTCTTTTCTAGACGGAGGTAGTACTCATCTGGAGCTTGGGATCTAGTGTTGAACAAGGCTGCTTTATTTGTGCAGGTGAAAATGACTTGTAGAGCACCTTCATTGCAAGGTTTGTCATCACCTATTAAGTTCTTATTTTAGTTATGTGTACCCATATTTGAACGTTGTTGGTGGCACCTTGCTAGGTAGCATCAACTCATTTTTTTGCTAAGTTTTGAATTGAATGGCTTGATGAAATTGTGTTTTGTTCGGACATTTAAAAGGATGGCTTGTGTTGGACGATTGACATGGCAAATGGTCGCCAATCGATGATGGACTGGTCGGACTGATTCAGGGAGTCAGCCTCCGAATGTAGTAGCAAGGCCTGAGGGTGTCTTCCCCTTCCTCATTCTTCGACCTCTAGGGAAACAATAGGGTAATCCATCTTTGTATTTCCATACCTGAGACAACTCTAATATATATATATATATATATATATATAGAGAGAGAGAGAGAGAGAGAGAGAGATCAAATACCTCCCACCGAGAGTAACACAACAACCACAGCAACTAGGCCAGCTAGGTGCTAGGCTAAGCGAGGGCCGAGCAAGTTGCCCACCTTGCCCAGCAGCGCTAAACATGTGACCACCTTGGTGGATCCAGCTGGAGAGCCCATTGAGCCAGTTGGTGTCATGGAGCCGTACAAGATGGCCATCGGGGTGTTGGTGAAGGACAACATACCCATCAAGTACAGGTACTAGCATAAAAAGGATAGCGAATGGGTGGTTCCATCCAGTATGATGGAACTTTGCTAGCAGAAGCTAAAGGACCTGTTTGTGTTTCCTGTTGGATTTGATGAAGAGGTTACAAAGGAGAGGGCATTCTTTATCATGGACAACTCATTCAAGTATTTTAGGTACTACCTAAACAAAAACTATGTAAAGAAGGCATCGAGCTAGAATGGCATAAATACCCACATCAGCAAGAGTATTAGAGTAATTTCATGAGTTGGAAGGAATCGGATGAGCCGAAGGAATAGAGTGAGACAAATATGATCAACTCCCAAAAAAATAGGATGCCGCATTGCACCGACTCGTGTGACTACATGAGAAAAATCCAAGATTGGGAATAGGAGGAGGAGCTGACCCAGAGCGGTGTTACGGTCTATAAGGTTCCTTATTGAGAGGGGGTTACCTTCAACCCAGATGGCTCCCTAAGTTATCAGGATGCTGCAACCGAGGAACTGGCACAAAGGGTGAAGGCGGTCCACGAGGAAGTTGGTAATGATACTTTCAAGCCTAATAGGGAGAATGATCAGCTGACCCGGGCACTGGGAAACAAAGAGCATCCTGATCATACATGAGGGTTTGGACTTATTCCATGGGAGCTTTCCTTCCCAGATGACATCACCACGTATAGAAGTCATATGAGGAGGAATGCCCAAAAAGAATTGGAGATGCAACGCCTGATGGAGGCTGTTCGACAAGAAATGAAAGAAAACATTCAACATTTTCTTCAAGAGCTTGAGGAGAGAATGAAGAACCATCCTTCGACACCAGATGAGGATGCTGCGGTCAGGGTCATTAGCCTAGACCGGGTACAGAGTAGCTGTGGAAGCACATCGCTTCCTCTCAATGACGCATGTTTCACGTTCCCCATTGATAAGATCACAGAGCCAATACCTTGCAACCTATATGTGTAGGAGAAGTTCTATAAGACCAAGGTGGCGTAAGGTCCTGTCTATCCTTGTGGCAAAACAGGGGATATGTTGTAGAACCATATGTTGCCTATAGGGTACTCCAAGGTGACCATTGATGCAGTAACTAAGACCAGGTACCGTGCAGTTGAGTTAGATCACCCAGAGGATGAGCATAGGAAGACACTGGGGGAGAACTTGGGTTACCAAGTTTTTTGGCCCAAGCGCTACATATCCTTTGGCTCAGATTCTGAATCCGACGATGATATGGATGGCGAAGACTTGGAAGACTCGCACCAATACAAGGAACAAAGTATTTCATCATCACTATGACCCAAGACTCGCAAGACTGGTCCATCTACTAGGACTACAGCTCAACCATCTCAGAACTTGCAAGAAAACACATCGACAAAGGAACCGCTATGACCCACGACTCACAAGACCGGTCCATCTACTAGGACTACAACTCAACCATCTCAAAACTTCCAAGAAAACACATCAACAGTGGAAGAACTTCCAAATGCTGAGCTTCAACGGCATAGAGAGGAGGCGCCACATGTATGGAAGTTTCAGGCTAGGGTGATATGGTGGCTCCCGGAGAATTCCTGAAATTCGGACTGAGAGGGCGGGAGGTGTGTAATTGGTACAAAGGTCAGCATAGTGTTCAGTTTGGGGCAAGAATTTTGGATAAACAGTTGTACAGGGAAAAAGATAACTCATTGTGGATTCAATTCAGGGCATTGTATCAATTTTACCCAAAGTTGGCCCAAGACATTCATATCATGAGCTTGTGGACCATGTAAGTCTAGTTAGTATGCCATGCATTTTATAGCTCTGAGTTTAGTTTCTAACAACTACACTTTGTTTTGTAGGAAGGCGGCAGACTTCTACAGTGCACAACAGATTCAAATAGGCTTCTTGAACCTAGTGGTATGCAATCACGGGACACTAAAGTACACTAGCACCATCAATGAATTGGCAAAGGGCTTCCATCTCAACAAATCCCGCAGCATACTTCTATCCTACAACTACGTGTAAGTTTGTTCTAAATGCCTAATTTTCTACTCCATTACATATTTGAGGGTTTAACCTAATTGGAACCGGCCAGTGTTTGAAAACTATGTTTGTTGTTGTCATTTTTGTAAGGATATTTGTGTCTTGGTGGTGATGTATGTTTGGATACAATACATTGTCTCTGTCTATATATGTTGCTGGCGATGCGTAAGCCATGAAATTTCTGTATTGTTGGTGCTATAACGTATTATGAACAATAATGATGCACAGTGGTAATGCCGGAGGTAATGGACACAGCATTACTGTTGGAACAATCACAACGGTGATGGTGATGTTGTCCCTCATTATCGCTGGAGGGAACACCAGCCTCGTACAATGGCACCTACATCACTGACGGATGGTATGTCTGACCAGCGTTGATGTCTCATCATCACAGCCGGATGGTACACCGGTCTGGTGTCGATAGATCCATTATCATAGCCAGATGGCATGTCGGTCTGGCATCGATAGATCCATTATCTCACCGCTGGTTGGTACGCGGACCCAGCGATGATAGGCGCATCGTCACCGCCGGATGGTGCGCTGGCCCGGTGTCGATGGCTGCATCATCACCGCCGGATGGTACGCCGGCCCAGCGTCGATGGTTACATCATCATCGCTGGATGGTATGCTGGCCCAGCGTCGATGGTTACATCATCACCGTCGGATGGTACGTGGGACAGGCATCGATGGACGCATCATCACCGCCGGATGGTACGCCGGGCCAGCGTCGATGGTTACATCATCACCGCTGTATGGTACGCCGGGCCGGTATCAATGGACGCATCATCACCGTCGGATAGTATGTCGGGCCAGCGTCAATGGTTACATCATCATCGCTGGATCGTACACCGGCCAGGCGTCGATGGACACATCATCACCACCGGATGATACATCGGGCCGGCGTCGATGCTTACAACATCACCACCGGATCGTACGCCGGGCTGGCGGTGGTAAAACACCGTCACCACCGTATAATCACATCCATTTCATTTTCATGTTTATCGGTTCAAGGTAAACCTTTAAGCATTGTCCATTTACCTTAAATCGTTTGTGGCTTTGAAGTGTGATGGCTCCATGTAATGACGTGTTGACGACTTCAAATGGACCATCCCACTAGCTACTATGCTTTCCATGCTTGAATAGCACTCTTGAGTTGAGTAGTAATAACTTGTCACCTTACTTGAATTCTTCTTGAGCCTTTTGTTGCGCCATCATTTGATTCTTTCCTTGTAAATCTTGATGCTATGGTATGCCTTCTCTGTCCATTCCTCTAGCTCAGACAATTGCGCACATCTGTCTATTTCTCCTGGCTTGTTGGAAATTCATGTTCCACTTCTTGATTGGCCAATGAGCTCTTTCAAACTCGGCCGACAGATGGTAGTAGGTCTTTCCATATATGAACTGATAAGGTAACATCCCAAGGGTTGTCTCATATACAGACCTATATATATTCCCAAAGCGCATTAGGAAGCTTGTTCATCCACACCTTCCCTATATCTCCACAGTATTTTGTAGAATGTTATTAATTTGTTTGTTCGAAGTTTTTGCTTGGTCACTTGTTTGAGAATGATAAGGTGTGAAGATATTAATGGTATTTTATCTTCTAGAACCAATTGGCCATCGCAAGGTGAAATGTTGAGGCATGAAGAAATAAAAAGAAGACATAGAATTATGGACAAGTGGAACAGGCAAAAGCGACAAAATTCCAACGCCCAATATGTACATTGTGCATGATTAAAATATGTATATACCTTGGTCTCAAGGACCTTAGCACTCGTCATGTGAGGACAAAGGAGTCAGGTATACCGGACATTTCCGGATACCGGAATTGAAGTTTCCTACAGACTTCTCAGACGCGTTTTAGCTAGTCATCATCCTGGGAACGCGAGTCTCCAACGACCGGACAGCACTTTCGAGAGAGGAAGAAGGGCTCACCGTGCTCTCAGTCTCTCACAGCGTTGATCTGGATCTGATCTACAAACTAGCAGGAGGAAGAACTGCTGCTGCTGCTGCAAGTGCAAAACTGCAAATCCAGTTGAGCGACTCGATGAAGGTTGAGCTTTAATCTTTGCTCGACCTGGTGTCCTTTCCAAGGTGCCATAATTTTTGACTGCTCCGTGATCGATACTTACTTTTGTTGCTGAATCTAATCACTCGTATATTCGCTTGTAATCCGACATGCTCGCAGTTAGTAAGTCAGTCTCAAACAGCAACTGCATATACATATATGGCATCGTCCTGGGATAGGGTGGGGCAGGCGGCGAGCGTGATGCAGGTCACCGGCGTCGACGCGCTCGGCCTGGTGAACATGATCGTGCAGGCGGCGCAAACCACACGCCGCAACAGGGATCTGTGCCAGCAGCTGGCCCAGCACGTTCTGATCGTCGCCGATCTGCTCCGGAAGCTGGACATCCCGGTGCTCAGGCAGCACCTGGAGACGCGGAGGCCGCTGGAGCAGCTGGATGCCGCTCTTTTCCGTGCGTACAAGCTCGTCAGGTCCTGCGCCCAGCGACAAGAGAACACAAGCCAGATCTACCAGATGTTTACCGGCGCGAAGGTGGCCTCCAAGCTTCGGCTGGCGCAGGAGGAGATCGACCGCTACATCAACCTAATCCCCATGATCACCCTTGTTGCCGCCGTCGGCGCCCGGCAGGTCTCTTCCCACTTCAGTGCCTTCATACGGAGTATATGTCACGGATGTCTTAAGAAATTTCCTCCACTAACAGGCTACCAATGAGGTGCATGAGGATGGGAGCAATAATGATGCTGCCCCAACTTAAAGCGGGTTTCCTGAGTATGTAATTAAATTCTTTTCAGTTTATTATCAGATTCCATAGATTATCATTGGAGTGATGTAGTGCTTCACTGTAAGAATTTGCAGGAATCGGTTCTCTCTTCAACACGTTGCCCAATCACTCACACTCGAGGAACTGCAACCACAAGGTCCTTATCCGGTTGACTTATTATATATATTCATTTCTTATTTGCAAGCATGCTTAAGCAGGAATTGTGGTCCCAAATACTTTTTCTACGGAGTGCATCACCTGTGCTCCTACACGGCTATCACAAAAGACAAGACCAACAGGTCATAAATAAATAGTTATCTTTGTGATCTTCCTATGTTTATTGTCGAACACGCATTTACTCATTAATTTCTATCCGGTAATGGTAAACTTATCAATTACTATGTCACTCTTTTCCGGTGCATTAGAAGGTCGTTTAAAACTTACAGCTTATAAAAGTTTGTTTTCCCATGAGCTTTGACTTTTATTTTTCTAACACAAAAGGCATATGCACACATTGTAATATATATCAATCCTGTTGTGACAAACTTATCAAAGATTATCCTGGTCAAAAATATTTATCACACTCGACTATGCACGATTTTTTATGCAGATATTTAACTATTATTATCTTCTCAAAATGTATTCTTAAAATCCTTCACAATAATGAGATTTTGCAAGTATTTTCCAATACAAACCTACACATATATCTTACATGTTTCTAAACCGAAAAATTTAGAAGCTATTGCTGTTTGTAAGCTTTAAGGTTTGACCAAATCTTTTCCTAAGCGACAAGATTTTTTAGCAGACAGAGTACTTTGTATTTGCATCAATCAATATCCATAGTTTTTCTCCCTCTACATGGCTCCTCCACCTATCTTTAATATGTATTTAGTTGAAGACTTGGCTTAAATTATAGTGTTTCTTGTTGCATCCCATGTCTTACCATATTATAAATCTGGGTTTTGAATTTCAATTTTTTTAATTTATTAGTTGCTACAGTTTTCTATTCTCAAGTTAAATGGAACTCTTGTTCTTATTTTTAGCTTTATTCAAAATTTTGTTTTATATTTTATTAAAAATAATGATTTTAGGTTGTAGACTATACTCTTAATTACTATTGTGGCATAAACATTAATTTTGGTACTAAGCCACAGTGCTCAAGGTAAGCAATAGAGCTTGAAATAAGATCTAAGAGGGACAAAAACAATATTGGCCTCAAGAGAATAATTAAGACTAATAATCAGTGTTTACTCCCAGAAATATCAAAGATCATGGAGATCATAGATACCTTTTGTGTAAAGGAATCACTGTGTTGCTCCAAATGATATCTATTGTTTAAATGTACACTTTATGGGATGTTTTTAGTTTATCTTTAGGGGTAACAGATGTGATAATTTGGATGCAAATTTAAGGGGTTATAATTAGATCATATATCATAATGTCATGGTGCATCATTGATGCAAATTTAGGGTCACTTTAAATTATATTTCATAATGGCATAATAGAATATGTTGGTAACTTAAATGTGGATTTATTAGATGGTTACTTTATATTATTTTTCATAATGGCAAAGATAGGTATATTTTTGGAAAACATAATATATCTAATGGAAATTTCTAGGTTCTATCATTTTTTTTGTAGCCCATCTCATGTAGATTAACATGGAGAGTTTGTTGGAGACATTTAATTAACAATATCAAGATAAGGTCACATAATTTCTGCTAATGTTTTTAAACATCACCATAGTACATCGATATGGTTAACACACTTTTATTAGGAAAATAAAATACAAGTGGTACTCAAATCATGGGATTTCAATTATTCGTAGTTACCAACAACATTCCAACAAACTGAATAAACTTGCATATGAGTTTTTTTTTATCCCAATAACTGGACGTAAACAAGGACCTTTTGTCCAAGTGCCATTCTGTTAGGTTTAAGAAGTCGAAATGCACTAAAATGCCATTTTGTGGCCAAAACTTCAGTAGGTATATATAAATATATTATTATTGTATTACTACCGCCTTTTCTTTGAAGAGACAACATGTCGGGTTCATAAACCCGGGGTCCCTCGGGGACCGGCTTCCACGCCAAGGCTCGGCCCAAGCAGACAGCATGCAACTCATGGGCCAGCCCAAATACCTGAGCGACAGGCCAGAGGAGTGATCCAATCTCCGACCGGAAGGTCAGGCCGAGGAGGAATAACGCCCGTTTTCCAACTCCGGCCCACCTCTCCGACCAGAGCGCTCAATTCTGTCGCCAGCCCGCCTCCGGACGGCCTCTTCGACCTGAAGGCCTGGCCAAAAGCACCACTTTTGACTCCGACCCCGCACTCTCCGACTGGGGATACGCCCAGCCCCTGCTCACCGCTCTTCTCCGACTGGCGCGATCAGAGTCGACTGGGATCAATCGACCGGGGACGCCCGCTCGGTAGGAACCAGGAGACATGCGGAGAAAAGCAAGGCAAGGCGCACAAGTCAAACCACAATACCAGGGACCATACCCTGCACGGAACAGTAATCTGCAACCGCCCTGACACAAACAGTGTTGTAGGCGCCTGCATTTCCCCTACAGTATTGTGGGCGTCATTAAACTCCCATAGGTAAGGCTCCCCCCGCATGCCTCTCGGCATCGACAGTGTTGTGGGCGCCGGGATTTACCATACCGAGTGCACATGATGAAACTCCTCACATGCCTCTAGGCATCAACAATATATTCAGGTACCGACATCTGCCATACCCAAACAAGGACGATGGAACCTCCCATGTGCATCTGACATCCAATAGTATTGTGGGCGCCTACCATCATCCTGTACCCGTCGGCATGGGCAACAAGGCTAGAAGCATTCGTATTCTCTCCTTCTCACTTGTAAGGCCATCCCCTTCATCTATAAAAGGGGATGCGCTCTCTCCCAATAGACCCAGTGAACCAAAGTTGATTCAGGCTCAGTCCCTTTAGATTCATTAGATCGACCAAGTTCACTAGTCCACAACCGTAGAACCATCAGGTTCGAACCTCAAGCGCACGCTTGAACACTTAGCTCGTAGCGGAGCTCCTGTCGCTCTCGGCCCTTCCGACCGGAGCCGACCGGACCTCTTGTACACCCCCTCTTTCTCCTTCTCATTTTGTAACCTCACTGCAGACTTTGAGCACTTGGGCTCAGGGATAAAGTCACCGATCGACTTAAACTGGACGTAGGGCACGTTGCTTGAACCAGTATAAACCATGTGCCATTGAGTGCTAGGCCACCTCCGATCACAACGTACGGTAAAACTACAAATATTTACGTATTGGTCACTTTCTGCACCAACACAACAAAAGGTGACATGGAACCTTCGGTGTGTAAAAAAAGAGTTGCCATATTTTAGGCAACCATCTTAGACAACCAACTGATAATATAATTAAAAGGGTAATTTATATTTTTTGTATAGTTAAATAATGACAAAATTATATGTTGTCTGAATAATAATAAAAAATCAGGTACCTGGAATATATGAGAAGTGGATAAAAAATGCTTCTTTCTGTTACCTAAAATATTAGCCTTGTTCGTTGCAGCTAAAAAGCTCTGCTACTGCTACCATAAGCCGCTGCTAGTACAATGTTTCTAGGGAGAGCTACAGCAGCTAACACAACTGTGCCAAACAAATATAGTTAGATATAGTAGCATCAAACTCATGTTTTTATCAAAAATATGAATATTTAGGTTCCTCGATCGACATGGAAGCCAGAAGAAACGCTTGGCAAGATGAAAGAGGAAGAAACCAAACATTTTTGGCTAGATGTGAGGAGTGTGCTGTGGTTTAAGGATCGGCTTGTAGTACCGAAAGATAGAGAATTGAGAAACCAAATTCTAGAGGAAGCACACTCTTCCAATTTGACCATTCACCCAGGTAGCAGTAAAATGTACCAAGATCTAAAAACACGCTCCTGGTGGACAAAAATGAAGAAAGAAATTATAGCATTTGTTGCTAGATGTGATAATTGTTGTCGCGTCAAGGCCATCCATTTGAAGCCGGCTGCTACTTCAGCCACGGTCTATCCCAAGTTTGAAGTGGGATGACATCAGTATGGATTTTATAGTTGGGCTTCCAACCACTGAAAAGGGTTATGATTCCATATGGGTAATTGTTGATAGTTTGACTAAATCTACACATTTCGTCCCTGTTAAGGAAAGATATCGACCCCATCAGTATGCAGAGTTGCACATTGCCCAAATTGTATGATTGCATGATGTGCCTAAAAGCATTGTGTCAGATCAGGGACAATAGTTTGTTAATCATTTTTGGGAACATTTGCATAAGCAGCTAGGTACCCAATCGATCCGTAGCTCTGCTTACCACCCTCAGATAGCTGGTCAGACTGAGCGAGTGAATCAGATTCTAGAGGATATGATGAGAGCTTGTGTGATTTCTTCATTGGGTTCATGGGAGAAATGGCTACCTTTGGCCGAATTCTCCTACAACAATAGCTATCAAGAAAGCATCAAGATGGCTTCTTTTGAAGCTTCGTATGGTCGAAAGTGTAGGACTCCTCTGAATTGGATTGAGCCTGGTGAAAGAAGGTATTATAGGATTGACTTTGTCAAAGAAGCTTAAGAACAAGTTCGAATTATTCAACAACATATTGAAGCTGCTCAATTGAGATAGAAGAGTTATGCAGATAAAAGGAGAAGTCCCATTGCATTTGAAATTGGGGATTTTGTATATCTAAAGGTGTCTCCTATGAAGAAAGTGTAAAGGTTTGGTGTGAAGCGAAAGCTTGCACCTAGATATGTAGGCCCATACAAGATCATTGGACGAAGGAGACCAGTAGCCTACAAACTCTAGTTACCTCCAGAAATGAGAGCTATATTCAATGTTTTCCATGTCTCCCAACTCAAGAAATGTCTTCATGCGCCCAAAGAAGCTATTGAACCCGCTAGTGTCAAGATCCAGTCAGATTTAACCTATGAAGAAAGACCTATTCGAGTGCTTGAGATGATGGAAAGAATGACCCATAGCAAAGTCATTAAATTCTACAAGGTGGTATGGAATAACCATAGTGAGCAAGATGCTACGTGGGAACGAGAGGATTATCTTCGTGAGGTCTATCTGGTTTTCTACAAGAGATGGTTAGTCATGCGAATCTCGAGACGAGTTTTCTTTATGGGGGGAAGGGCTATAACACCCTAGGTGTTAAGCATGCATTTACCATTGGCATTGCATGAGCACAAGCATCATTGATCATTCATGAGCATAAGCATCTCAAATTTTATCTCTATGATTGCTTATATCACAAGTGTTTGTTATTAAATGCTTTACATATGCTAGGGTCTACATGTGACCAATGTATAAAATGTTTGTGGGACCCTAGGAGTACCTTTAACATGTTTAGAATGTCATTTGAAACAACTTTGGTATTCATGACTTGAACCATTTAGCCTCTAAGTCATGGTTATAGTGTAGGCTTTCATTTTCAAGTTGTATGATTGACCCAAGTTGAACTATATCATAGAGTGTTTGCATGGTAGTGCACCCTTAAGCAAAGTTGTAGTACTTGACTAGAGTAACAACTTTTATTTTTGGGTCAAGAGCTCATTCAGTGCCTAACATGGTCAAATAGGGATCACAAGAATCAACAAAATATTGTTTTCAAATTTGCTATGTTTTCAAATTTGCTAAGTCATGAACTAAGTTTTAGTTTCCTTGTACCCTACTTTGAAGCTTTGCAATTTGAAAACCATGGTGAATTAGAGGAAAATTTCTAAAGCAAAGTTGGAGTTTACATGTAGCTCTATAATTTCTATTCAGGGAATTTTTGCTAACTCTAACTGGTTTGGGAGATATTGGGGATCAAGGTTGCTCTGTTAGTCGGCTTTGTCACTAGACTGAATCAGTTGAGGGCAGCGGTAGTGACCAACTGGGGGCAGGCCAGGCGTGCCGTGTGGTGGCCATACACCGGTGCCGGCCTGACCCATCAGTCTAGCATGGGGAGTAAACGCACGTGCCTCTACTGCTCGCTCCATTTCACACTCACACCTCGCTCTCTCTCGCACGCACCTGAGCAAAGCGAAGCATAGCGCCACCGCACCTTCGTCGTGGCTCCACCATGCCCACTTGCCGCCATCGTAGCTCCACCGCTTGATTCCTCATGCCAACAGCTCTGCCACCTTCACCTCTATGTCCCCGAACCACTACTACCTCACGTCATGCCTTGGTAAGGCCCCATTTGGCCTCGTCACCACCAGGCCATCACCAGAGCACCACTAAGCTTTTGGCTCACCACGGCCAGCTTACATAGAAGCACTTCTACTCTCTCTCTCCCTCATCTGGTCTTTGCCATAGGTCCTAGCATCTAAACCCATTGTCCATTTTGACGCTACCACCTGGTTGGTGCCGAAATGGGTCGTCGCTCTACGCGCGGCTGCCATGGCCACTGTGGCACTCGAGCTCGCCATTGCCGAGCTAGCCTATCACCTCCATCCTTTCTCATGCGCATTAGGTTGAGTAACCCTAGACCTAGCAGGTGGCATGATGGATACACGCCTCTCACCGCTGTCTAGCCAGAAAGGTGAGAGCACCGCCATGCACCGAGTGCCGCTGCATGGCCACACACGTGGACCAAGCTCACCGTCACATCACCAGAACCCTAGCCACCTAGGTTAGCTTTGATAGGTTATCGCAAAGCTATAGAGCACTTCACTAGAGCATATGGTGGCCGAAGGATGCTGGCATACCACCGCATGACCTCCACCGTCTGCCATTACCACTGACAAGCTACTTCCGGAGAGCTTCTAGGCAAACCGAGGACACCTACCGACGCGGCTCGACATGTAGAGTGCAATGGTGTAGATGCTACCATCGGAAACCTCACCGATGGTGAACTCTCATCGGTCATCCACCATTCTCTACTTCTATGTGTCTAACGTGTGGGTCCCATTGACCGTGGGCCCTAGCTGTCAGCCTGTGTAGCTTTTGATTTTCTAAATTGTTTTCACAAATTTGAATGCATGTTTCAAAAATTCATATCTAGAGCTAGGAGTGTTCAAATGTGGTGAACCAAATTTTGTTGGATTCACCATGAAGGGTAGTATTTGATAAAAATATGAAATACACTATTTCTAGTATTTTTCTAGGAGAATTAAATGGAGCTAAATAAGTGCTTTTAACTTGTTTGCAATCTTGTAAAATACATACCTTGAGCTATGGAAGTGATAAAATTATGATTACAATTTTGTTGATCTTGTGTTGACATGCTCTAGATAGGAAAAATACTAAACTTGTAGTAAACTTGATTGGAGTAGGGTCTTTCTTTTTATCTTTTAATAAATGGTGTTTTCTGAGGAAATTCATAAGGATAAAAATAAGTACCATATTGCCATGCAAATTTTTGTACAGTGTTAATGGGGTTTAGGGAAGCTAAGAAAAATATGAAATCTATTGCTTGACACTTTTCAATAGGCTAAACTATTTTTGCTAAAATAAACCTAAGCACCTTGTCATTTTTGTATAGAGGGCTATACTTATCCAATTGGCATGAAATTTGTACAGTAGACTTTTGGGGTCATATGTATGCTACTGTAATGTTTTATGAATTTATGGAGCACTAAAAATATTTATCTCATAAATCACCTTATTATATAATGAAATTAATAAAGGTATCTAAATACATTAGTTTGGCATAAACATAATCTTTTCAATAGTCCTTGTGATGCATATGATCTTCTGATAATGGTAGTTGTGCTTGAAGTTGATTGGTTATAAACATCTACTTAATTATTGCTTTATAATTTCGCTAGATGGCTATAGGAGTAGTTTCTGTTGTATTGGTAAATTAATGATGATAATTACATTTCCTGTGAAACTTGATATTAACAAAGTTGCGGATAACTTACCGATCTTACTTGTGTCAAATTTTCATGGTAATAGACTAAATAGTTTGGGAGTTATAGCTGTTAGAAGTTTGTTGTCAAAATTTGCTTATCTACTGGACAGATCTGGATGATTGAATTGTTTCACCTAGATAGCTATTGAATTATCCTATGATGACTAAATTAAAGTTGTAGGCAATTTTGTGAGATTTCCACAAAGTCCTAGATCACAGCAATTGGTTGAGTAAAACTCTAGTTATGATCTAAACTTGTAGCCGCTGTGTTGTGGTCCAGAAATGGACTTAGTGTGGATTCCTGAAATTTCTAGAGAGGAGATATGCACCTACTCAGTAAATACGAATTCAACTTGGTTATCATCTAAGTAACTTGATATAATCATCAGCATATAATCATGCACATTCTCATGTCAATATCACTCTTAATTCTTCTTATGCATCCATGATACTTACTTTATGCATATGCATGCAATAGGTGCAGCGGAAGAAATCACATGGGTGGAACTCGAAGCAGATCCACAAGAGAGAACCAGGAAGCTCAGCACCAAGAAGCTCCAAGCGAAGGCAAGACTAAAGTTGATCATCTCCAAGAGTGCCCTGACCACCAGCCGACCATGTTTGAGAAAGGCAAGCCCCGGAGCATTCAAAGTCTCCCCTGTTTTACAAAATATTTCTTGAGTCCTTTATGTTTGATGCATTAGGTTATAAGAGTTGATTGGAACCACTTGTTGCATATACTTTCCTTATCCAGAAATATCTATATTGAATCCTATGTAGGTCTAGGATCGACCTTTATGCTTAGCCATGCTTAGAATGGTAGAAGTCGGGTGATTTCCTATCACCTACGAGCTATAGGTGGTAACTTGATCACGGTTGGCTATATTGTGCTATCGTGGAACGTAACCTGGTGATGTTGAACAATTGGAGACTAAGTGGAATCTTATATGTTAGGTGTGATGACTTATAGTGATTCCATCTATGTCATTTAAGCACTGGCCGTTGGAGGCCCTCTTGTCATGTTGAACGCATGCCTCTCACATAGTTGGCCAGATAAGTCCTTCTGACCGTGAAGCCGAGTAGCTCAACTCAGGCTGGGGACACGAGCAATTAAAGTGTGCACCTTGGAGGTAGTAAGGATGTGTGGAGAGCCAATGGCATGAGTCCAAGGGCGGGTTTGAGTCTCAAGCCTCCTGGTAGATTGGTAGTATCTTTGAGGGTGCGGCGCTGGTCTTACCCATGATTTTGGACCTGAGTTGTACCAAAGGTGTCTCGATGTGACCCTAATGGGGGGAGTATGGGTGTGTGTTAGGAATAATTCCCAAGCTAGGTAGGAATCAATTCAAATCGCCATCTCTCCCAGATAGTGAGAACTTGACATGAGCCCCCTTTATCAGAAGAATTGATGAAACTGTTGGTTATGTAGGTTATGAAAATGCTCAACTTGATATGGTTACTATTGTGATGATTTAATGGTACACCACATGTTTAGCATAGGATAGATGCTAATCTAGAATGTAATAGGCATAATAAACTTGTGATTCAAATGTTAAAAGATACTAGATAAATATTGGCTTGTAGGCAAATGATGTCAACCAGCTCCACTTATAAGCCTTGCATGATCCTTGGTGTCTCTTATTTTTGATTTATGATGGGTAAGTCTAGCTGAGTACCTTCTCATACTCAGGGTTTATTTCCTTATTGTTCAGATAACATGATGTACCATGGCTACTGTAAACACTACTTTGCTCCTGTAGTGGATGAGGAATAGGACCATGGGCATGGTTATTCTACATATGATCTCACCCTTGTGCTTTTGTTGGAGATGACTGTGAAAACTGGCTATGTATCTAACCTACTGTTGATGTCATTCAGAACTATGTTGATTCCACTATTGTTAAACTGGTGTTGTAATAATTATGTTGGAACTCTGATGTATGACAAACTATTTATGAACTTGTTGTGACATGTGGCTTGTATGTTGAATCATGTACAATCTTGGCTTGTATGTTGGTTGATTCGAGATCCTTCATGATACTCGATGGACTACCGGATTTATATGGGCTCAAGTGTGATGGTTTGACTACCTTGGTGGTTGCTATTGTACTTGTGCTCTTATAAATTAGACAGTTCTATTACATTCTGGTCTTTTTTAACTGCTTTAGTCTCTTTTAGTCACCTAAACCAAACACCCTAGGATATTTGTTGTTAAATTTTAGTCCTATGTTTCCTTGTTCTTAGAGTCATTAGTAGAGGAGTAAATAAAGTTATATTTGATGTTATGTCACATTGCATTTAATGTATCTTCCTTATGTTGGAAGTTGCGAGTTTCTTACGTGTTAGACGTGTCCAAATGAGGAAAAAACTATGGAGCGAACTGTCAGACGTGACCAAATGTACAAAGGTCAGACTTTCTTACGTGTGCAATAACATCTCAACACCAGTGGCTACTCAGCTCTGCATTAGACTGAGGTGAGACTTGCTACTTGCTGCAAGTTTCTTGCATGTTCGGCATAGATTGATAAAGAAACCAAGGCAACAAAAAACAAACCAAAACCAAACGACCTGAGCTACAGCACGCTCAACACAGTTCAACCCACCTAATACAAAGTACCACCCCATGACCAAGGAGCAATAAGACATTTGCATGGTTTGACGATGCAACTTGGCCGCGTCATGTCAATGTGAGCGTCCCTACTGCAACAGGCTGCTGACGCCACCCACGCGCGCGTGTCTGCGTAGGAATGTAGGAGCATGCAAGTAGTCATGATAGTAAAGGGGCAGACTGAAGGCTGAAGACTGATGAGTTATAGACTAAAGACTGAAGCAGCCATGAAAATAAGATGAGTTGAGTTCAACACATATCAAAGCCACTCATGGCTACTATTACTACTGAACCAGGGGTCATTTGGTAGCCCATTTCTAGCCCCTGTTGGTTGGTTTTGCCTGCATGTTTCATCCTGGTTCTCTTTCTGATCTATAGTGTGGTAAACGTGCATATGGAATTTATCCGATCCAGTCTAGCGTTGATCTAATGCTTAACGGAGGAGCTACATAGCTATTCAAATTTTACTGCACATGCAAGAAAGTTCGAGCATTGTAAATCTGACCGGGCCAGATGCATCTCATGTTATATAGGGAAACCTATTTCATACTAGTACTTCCGTTGAATAAGGAAACAAATACAATTGAAACAAAATAATAGAAAAGCAAAAGCAATAGGAAATCAAAAGCAGCAGAATACACTATATTTGAGGACAAATTTCAAATGCCTGAATACACTACATTTCAGAGAGTGAAAGGACTAGTCTCTTATTCCAAATTCCCATTCGAAAAATGGATTTCTTGATGAAGCCTATAGTCCTCGCTGCAATACATAGCCCTTCCTTCCCATTCGTATGTGTCGGTGTTTCGAACAAACACCGGCTAGTAAATTTATAATTGATGCGTGTTAGGCCCGGATGGTGCGCTAAAGGACACATGGTTTATACTGGTTTGGGCTGAATGTCCCTACATTCAGTCTATTGCTGCTCGTGTTATTAGCGCCAAAAAAGGTTCGTAGTAGGGGTACAAATGGTTGAGAGAGGGACGGGTCCCAAGTCTCTGATGGAATGGTTGAAAAGGTCGCCGAGAGCTTGGTCGCTGCTCAGTTCTCTATGAGGTGTCGTGTGTGTTCAACTTATGTGTCAAGAGTCGATCCCCTTAGTGGGGGGCCCTACCCTCCCTTTTATAGACCAAGTGGGAGCAGGGGTTATAGATGGGAGAAAGGAGAAAAACCAGAGGCCAAGAAGCCCCTCCGAAGGTGTTGAACCCTCCTTTTCTGCTGAGCCAGCCTTGCCGAAATGGCCAGATAGTGCCAGGGATTGGCACAATCACCGGGTGCCCGTGTCCTGGTGACACCATGCCCTTACTAGATCAGTAAGTGGCCACGTCCCATCCCATCCCCCAGGCGGCATGTCGGACAAGGGTGTTGACTTGAGGCCTTGTGGGGAGCGGACGGCGCGATGATGGTACGTCCATCACTGTAGATGGTGTGAGTCTCTTTCTGGACCATCATGGTTGTCGTATGCCTATGTTAGTATCCACGCCCGAGGGCTGATGGTGGTGCCTACAACACTGTGGGACAAAAGTCGGCGCCTACAACACTATTTGGGCACTATTAGGTCGGAAAGGGCTTAAAGCGCCCATCCCATCGTATCTTGACAGTACCTTCCTACAGACGTGCAGGGCATGGTCCTTGGTATGTCCTGTCGTACCCTATGCTTGTCAACATGAAGGTGCAGGGTGCAGTCATCGGGCAAGGCGGAGCCAACCCTCAGCCATCAGGCGGGATGGAGCCTATCCTCAGACATCGGACGAGGCGGAGCCTGCCCTCGGATGCCGGGCGAGGCGGATCCAGCCCTTAGGGGTTGGGTGAGGTGGAGCCAGTCCTTGGGTGTTGAGCGAGGCAGAGCTAGCCCTCAGGGGTCGAGCGAGGTAGAGCCAGCCCTCGGGGGGTGGGCGAGGTGGAGCCAATCTTCTGTTGTTCGGGCAAGAAGCATAGTAGCATTCTTGTCTGACTGGAAGCATCAACATTCAATGGTTATTAGTTCCACCTTATTGGGTACCCTGGTATTAGATCCCCGATAGTAGCCCCCGAGCCCCCAAGTGATTCGAGCAGAATCGCCCGGGGGTGTTTCGATTTGCCAGAGGGTGCGCGTGAGCGCACCCATCAGGTGTAGCCACCGAGCCCCCAGGTGATTCGAGCAGAATCGCCTAGGGGGTATTTTGATTTGCCAGAGGGTGCGCGCAAGCGCACCCGTCGGGTGTAGCCCTCAAGCCCCTGGATGATTCAGGCAGAATCACCTGGGGGGTGTTCTAGTTTGCTAGAGGGTGCGCACGAGCGCACCCGATGGGTGTAGCCCCCAAGCCCTTGGGTGATTTGGGCAGAATCGCCCGGGGGGTGCTTCGGACCTTTCGCGGGTAAGGCTACGAGACTCGGTTTTTGTCAACTAGATGGTTTCAAGGGGACCCTAGTATCCCATTCATGGGGATTTCATCTAGGGTCAGCCCGGCTGGGGCTCGACAGTAGATAGAGGCCCTACTAATGTTCGTGTTCCTAGGTCTTAGTCGCCTGTGGGCTCGTCCCTCGTTGGGATGGCCATCGAGACCATCGGGCTGACCCTTGGGCTTTCTGGACCCACCTGGGCCGGCGAAGAGATCTTCTAGCCCGTATCCCCTCCACAGGGGAGAGTCCGATCCATTCGGGAAGGCAAAATGTCCGGGACGATTTTTGTGGGAAAGGATAGGGATCATGGGTGTGTATCTCGCGACATTACATGGTGGCATGTCATGGTAGGCTCGGAGATCGAGGTGGATGGTTGCGCTTCTCGCATCCATCGCCCCTATAAAACCACGGGGTTCGCCCCTAGGGTTCCGTACTCTGCCTTTTCACCTTCGCATCGCCAACCTCCATCGCTAATCGCCAGAGCCTCCCACACCCATACTGCTCTAGCCATCAAACTCGCTACTGCCTTCTTCCCCATGATGCTCCAGCCATCGCAATGGACCAATGGTACTGATACAACATCTCCCCTCAGCGCCTAGAGGGCCTCAACTACCGAAGGCCTCCTTCACCCATTGACCACCGCCGAGGAGTGGCGGCTACCCGATGAAGAGGGCGAGACACACCCGCTCGAAGGGTACGTCATGTCTTTTGCCCACTTCCACAAGCAGGGATTCGCCATGCTCGCCCATCAGTTCCTTTAGGGACTGCTGAACTACTATCAGAGGGAGCTATAGCACCTTACCCCCAATGGGATCCAGCACATTGTGGCATTCATCGCCCTATGCGAGGGGTTCTTGGGGATCAATCCCCACTTTAACCTGTGGTGGTATCTCTTCACCATCAATCTTCTAAAGAGGCAGACCGGGAAGCAAGAGCTGCACGCGCTGGTGGGGTGCGCTGGCATCCACCTCCACAGCAACAGGGCAGGAGTGTACCCGTTAATGTGTCTGTCCACCTCCAACATGGGGTGGCATTCGCAATGGTTCTATGTCAAGAATGACGCCGCCGCCCCCTTGCCAGTTTTCACCGAGCGCTACATTGAGGAGACCCTAGGGTCGTGGGGGTGGGGTGTCATGGGCAAGGAAAAGAAGCACCTCAACAGCCTTCTTGCCGCCCTCCGAACTCTAAAGGATAGGGGTGTGAAGGGATTGGGGATTATCGGTGCCTACCATGCGAGGAGGGTTGCGCTGCTGATGGCGTGCGTGCTTCCCTGTATCAGATGGTGCTTGGAGCGTCATTCGAATGGACGGTGCTTGTCGACAAAGTGCTCCCTCCCTCTGAAGTGGCACAACGCATCAAGGAGGTGATGGAGCCTATGAAGGACTCCATTGGCGCTATCCTTGACTTTGTGTATCCGATGCTAGGGCATTCCCCAATGCGGCCAAAATCAGGGTTTGTTGACTTTGTAAGTATTCTTTCCCCTTGCTCCTCTTTTCACATGAATTTCCAACCCCCTGATGCTAACCTTGGGATAGCGGGACCAGCTGGGGGGCTATTCTTTGAGGATAGCCCGGCTCCACTACCGAAGGACCCAACCCAGATGGCAGCGAACCGCGCCATGGCTGGTTGGGACAAGAAGATGAGGGAGGTCGTGAAGAAAAAGGTGATATAGAAGCACCAAGCTAGAGATCGAGGAGAGGAGACTAGCAGTGAAGACGATGATGATGATGATGAGTCCGATGAGGTAGTAGCCGGCGTGGATTGGGGTGACCTAGAGGATGAGGACTCGCTATCCACATAGGGACCCTTCTCGTTCCACGTGGGGGGAAGTGAGTCCGTAGGATGGTGGAACCAGGCCTGCCCCTGGTCCGATGGGAGCTGGTGGATTCACCGTCACCCTCTAGGTGCCGATGGGGGATCGGTGGATGGGAGGGGATGGATCCGTAGCCGCCCCCGAGGTGCTAATGGAGGGGGCGGCTTTGATGCCACGCCCCATGAGCTAATGGAGGGGGGTGGCCCTGTTGTCGTGCCCCATGAGCCGATGGAGCGGGGTGGCTCTATAGCTGCACCCCACGAGCTGTTAAAGGGGAGTGGCCCTGTTGCCACACCCCATGAGCCGATAGAGGGGAGTGGCCCTATCGCCGCACCCTTAGAGACAAGGGAGACGAGCCCCCTACCTCGGAGTAGGGGGCAGGCTCGAAACGGTCTCGCCCACATGAGTTGGAGAAGGGGTCTGGGGGTTCGTCCCCAAAATGAACCCGCCGCCTGAAAGCGCCAGAGTATGTCACCAATTCCCCTCGTTTTTTCCCTTTTTATTTTTCTGTTCTAACCTTATGCCTTTTTCCCTTTTGCAGATTCTTGCGATGGGGCCACCCTCTAGGGCCAGCACCCAAGAAGAGCCTTGCCCTTCAGGTAGGACGGATAGCGCTGCCCGACATCGCTCCCGTTTCAGGCAGAAGCGGCACATATGTTGTGGCCTCGTTGGCTGATCTAGCGGTGCCCGTGGTGGCGCCTGTGTCCTCGGTGGTTGCCGAGTAGGCGACGTCTTCCATGGTGGGTGTGGCACCACCAGCTGGGGGTCCAGTATCACTGGTGGAGGTGGCCGCGATCGTGTTAAGCTAGGAACAGCCGGACACGGCCATGGTGGCATCCAAGGTGGCGGCGCAATCCATGCCTCTGGCGGCCCAAGCGATGGTGCGCGGCATGGGTTGGGCAGAGGAGGACATAGCTAGAGGGTCCCCAACCCCGACGAGCTAAGCGCAGTTAGACGCAACCATGGTGGTGTCCGAGGGAGCAGCGTGATCTGCGTCACCAGTGGCCTAGGCTGCGGTTCCTGAGGCAGGCCAATGGAGGAGGACACGACCAGAGGGTCTCCAGGCGTCATGGCGGTGGTGGAGAGGACCTGTAGGAGGTCTCCCCTGGCCCTATTCTCAGGGGGCAACCGGTCCCCCGTGCGGGGGGAGCCGCCGCTCTAGTGGATGGCCGCTGAGGACCCAACATCAGCTGTTTTCTCGCTTGACAATGCTGCCGAGAGCTTAGAGCAGGAAAATCTTGACATCGGGTTCTTGGCTGTGATGGATGCCTTGAGCCAGGCCAGTGGTGCCCTGTGTGAAATCCTCCTTCCTACTGGCCAGGTATCAGCTTGATCTTCTCCCTCGTTTTCTTCTTTCTTCACGTATTTTTGTGTTTTCGTGTTTTTGATACCGGTTTTCTTTTCAGTGTATTGTTGCTCATAGCTAGAACAAGTCCTAGTTCCTCCATGAGCAAAAGGTAGAATGGGACCGCCTTACCGAGGAGGCCCAGCTACGAGGAGATGTGGGCGCGTAGGTGGCTGCTGCCCAGCAGCGGGAGGCCGAGGCGCGTCGGGACACAGAGGAGATCCATGGGATGTTCGAGGAATTGTCAGCGAGGGTGAAGTTGGATGAGTAGGCAGCCACTAGGCTTTGAAAGGAGTGGAACGAGCTGCTACAGAAGGATGCCACAGCCAGTGAGCAGGCCATTGAGCTCCTGGCAGAGCTAGACACGGAGCGGGACCTCAAGCTAAAGGCTGAGGAGAGGTTCACGGTGTTGCAACAGAGGGCAGACCAAGACGTTGATGCGATTGCCAGGCTACATGAGGAGAGGGATGAGCTACGCCAGACAGAGGAAAGACTTCGCTCGGAGTGTGGCACAACCCGTGAGGATCGCTACCGAGCCATCCGGGAGCATGATGAGGCGCGTTGGGTGGTCGACTCCCTCTGGGAGGATCTTGGAGCCATGGTGAACCAAAGGTTGGACACCGAGAGTGTTGCTACTAGGCTAGACAAGGAGCTTACCAAAGTGTGAGGGATCCTTCAGATCGAGAGTGATGAGCATGACCTTCTACAAGCTACTGTCGGGGTGGTCATCGATGCCCTGAGGGTGGCACAGACAGAGGGAACCAGCTCGCTCATGGCTCATGCCATGGGTATCATGGCGTGGGTAGACCAACTTGAGGAGGACGCCTTTCACGTCGGGATTACCCAGGCCTTCGTCGTTGCCCGTTCTCATTATGATTAGGAGTTCAACTTGGAGGTAATGAGCCAAGGCTTCATGCCTGTCTATGAAGATGCTGAGCAGGATGAGATGGAGAAGGCGGTGACTCCCCCTGCACGGAACCTGGCGAATAGGCTGAATGAATCGATTCTCCCTCCACGAAAGTAGTTAGTTGAATCAGTTCAATAAACATTTATCTGTAATGCATGAATAAGTGTCGGTTCTTTTGTGTCTAAAAATGGATTCATGGCTTTGTTTCACAATTTCGTTTTGTTTGTTTGATCTTTCTTTCTTCCCTTTTTGCGATGAAAAAAAGATTTACACGATCGACCCTTCCATTTGTTAAGACCATAGGGCTCGAGATGTTTAGGGGAAATTTTGATTGTGCTGGTGAGCAAAATTACCGTAGACGTCTAGGCATTGGGCTTTTTGCGGTCTTACCAATTTGTTCCTCCAAACCTTGCCGCCAGTCTCAATGCGAGGAGAAGGTCTGATGTTATGACTGTTTCAAAAAAAAAAGAAAGGAGGTACTCATACCTTTATCAACCCTCGAGTGAGATCTGACCACTTGCGGTCGCTAGGGTCGGTTGTTACTAGAGACTAGGGCGAGGGTAGCAAACTTACATTTGTATTTGCACATACCCCTTACTTAGGATTTCGGCGATCGCTGCATGACCGTATGTTTGGTCTCATTGCTGGTCTAGCCTTCCCCGAGCCCCCGCACGTGGTGGGGATTCGGTCAAGGTCAGCCTTTGCACCTCGGTCTCTTGATATTGGATCAATCGGTCCGAGCCCCCGAGCCCTTTAGGGTCTGACAGGGGTCGACCATGTTTTTGCGCGTTATCCCGTCCTCGGTTTCCATAATCGAAGGGGCTGAGTTGACGACACTTGCCTCGATGGCTCGAGTGTCACGCTCAATGAGCTCGCTAATGGGTATGTTCATGTGGAATCTGGATCCATCATTCGCTGATGGGGTCAGCAGAGCCCTCATGTGGCATTCCACTACTTCTTAACCGCCTCCCAGTAGATGCCCGAGCCGTTCGTTGGGCTCAGGTGGCCCGTTGCCCTCTCCTCGACAGAGATTCTATGGGATTGGCTCGGGGTTAGAATCGAACGAGAAAAGTTGAGACGTCCCTGTCTGCTTCTGAACGGGGTCGGGCAAGGCCGCTGGGGCTCATCTCTGTTTTTCTCCCCTGGCTCTATTTGATGTGAGGCGGCCTCGAGCCCTTCGTGGGCTGGCCTTCGAACCTCAGTCGATCACCGCTCATATTGAATGAGGTGGCTGCCGCTTTGTGACGTGACAGGAAGCGTTGAGATGCAGGGATTTGCATATGCAATGTTTGGACATATGGATTAGTGTATTACTTAATTGAAACAAAAGTGGGATATGGTAATGTTACCTTGGTGATATGAGCGATGGGAAGCTCCAACCAGATGTGTCCGTGCGGGGTTTGGGCCTGATGTTTGCGATGAGGTCGGCGTAACCTGCATAAGAGTCGCTATTTTTTGTTTCTGTCTCTCGGCCATGATTCGAGCCGCTCGATTGATTTAGTCGACCTGACAGCTTCTCCTCGAAGGAGGTTCTGCAGGGGGACCCCTCCAAACCCTTCTCAAGAAGGCAGGAGCCGAGGCTTGTGGTGCAGGGGACTATGAGTTTGATTTATGCTAGTGAACAAAAAACACCGTAGCTGTCGAGGTGTGGGGTCTGGCGGTTCATCCAGTTGTATTCAAAGTTTTATACCCACACACCACGCTTCTGGTTTTAAACGTAAGGAGGGGTCGGGCGAATAGGGTGATAGACACCCTCGATAGCCCCCAAGCAATGTCTGTGCCTTTGCTGTTGCTAGGGTCGAAGGCTCAGTTAAGAAATTAACACTCAAAGTAAGTAAACAGAGGTGCTTATCTTTCAACGGTCGATTGTTCGTTGTTTTTCCTGGGCCGCCCGATCGACCCAGGAGGCCCGTTGGGCTCCCCCTGGAGGAGGGTTCCATCGTTGGGTCATTCCACGGTCCTACCTAGGTAATGTGGTAGAACCTCCTAAATTATAGGGCCCACATGCACATGTCACTATCCGACAACCTCTGACAACTATGCATATGTTCCTGATAACTTAAGAAGACTGTCGGGTGTCCTCAGGGAACCCTGAATCATCCACGATTTCCGAGTAGGATCCCATTACAGAGTCATTATAGTATTACAACATTTATTCAAATATATACAACAGAGTAAAATAGCGGAAGTCTTACGATAACTTAGTTAACAAACCCGTTGTTTCAAACCTTACAAACTAAGTTCGATAATTATTACAAACCATTGGAGTAGTGGAGTGGTATCATAACATAATACAAACACACAAGATAAGTATCCTGCCCAAGGATCACATATTTAATTATCGTCATCGACCTGAACAATAGTCATGTAGCATGGTCCAAAATAGACCTGCTCATGAGGCTCACCTGCAACAAGGGTCAACGAACCCTGAGTACAAAAGTACTCAACAAGACTTAACTAAAATAGAAACTGATAAACTCAGGAATGCAGGCTCAGGGATTCAAGGTATGGCTTTAGCAATAATCAAAGTTCTTTTACGTAAAAGCGCTTTAACAAAATTCTTTACTTCAACATATAAAACTTCATAAGAACCATATATGGATCTACCACGATCCATAATGAGATCATGAACTTCATATCAAACTCTTTCTCAAATCCAGCTCAAGTTTCATTTATTAACTACGATGATGAACAGAGAGTTGAGTCTCCATAACCGAGGAGCAATGATGATTCGAACCGATTAAAAACCCAGCCGGGAATTCTAGACCACACGACATATACAGGTCCCCGACCTACATATACCAACCTACCCTCAGGTCCTCTAAAACAAGAATGGGTCCGCGCCACCCGAGAATACAATTCTCCACCAATCCAGCCCATTTCCACGTGGGTACACGCTATTCCTACCATCTCTCCACTCCCAGTGCATGAGTAGCCATTCTCGTAATAGAATCGCCAAGTTAAGGCTTACTGGAGTATGTGGTTAGTACTACAAAGTCTCATCTCACACAGTTCAACAGCGGACGGACCTTAATCGACATAGGCGGAAAGAACCCGCTCACAAGACCTCCACGTCTTATGGCTCTCACACACCGAGTCCGCCCGGTCTAGATTTATTACTCCACCTTCCCATATCCCATGGTAACAATAGTAACCAAAGTTCCATTTAAAACTTGCAGATGATAGGTAATTACCTGACTTTCATCGTTCTCAGCATAGCTAAGCACAACTAGGCATATACAAATTAAAACTGGTAACAAGGTAGATATGGAAAAACAAGGTTGGTAATGCACCAATTAGGTTTTCACTTAACTCCTAATCGCGTAATGCAGTAAAGAAAACAAAAGCGAAATCAATTTGTAAAACACAAGGTAGGTTTAAATGCATCCGGGGCATGCCTTTGTCGACGAAAAAGTTAGGATCCGGAGTCGTCCCACAATTATCAAATCCGACCTCAACAGGTGGATTAACTTCCTCAACCACTTGATTAACTACCACGTGCTCACCTTCGTTCACTACACATAGTAACAATGCCATGTTTAACATGATGCGAGATATAAAACATGAGGCTCGATGATGGATGAAAAATTAACAATTTAAATATAACTTTCCTTTGCGGTACAGTTACAAGTCAAACTAACTAAACCTTTTTTGTAACACTTAATTCAATTGCCAAGGATCATTATCAACTAATGACCCAAGGTCATCACTCATTCCAAAAATTCAATCAAAACCTAAATCATTAAAGGTTACTATTTGCTTTTATGAATTAATTATTTAATTCAAAATTATGAAATAAATCAACTTGTTTCAATTGAGCTCAAAATTTTTGTAAAGGTTCATCACATGATAACTAAGTGGCAAAACAATTTTCATAATTTTTTGATAAAGAAATAAGCCTAGAAAAATCATGGAAACTCATTTAGTAATTAATTGAGCAATTTTTATCACATTCACAAATACTGAAAATCAACATTTCATATTTTTCATAAATAATATACATCACATAGAAGTCACACAAAGAATTTTATAATTTTTGGACCTCCAAATAAATCTACACAAAAATAACAAAAACATACACTATTCATTCATCTCTGAAAATTGAAAAACTCATTTTTCAAACTGCTGAGTCACTGACAGCCTGACCCCACCTGTCATCCCCTTCTTCCCACTTTGACTATGGCGACGATGGCGCTGATCGACGGTTTCTCGCCGCCGGTGAGACCAACGGTGACGGCCAAGGTACCACCGTGATCACAACGACGAGGCGCATCGATTAGTGGCACAAATCGCACCGATTACTGCACAACCCGAGCTTGGCACCGGCCATAGCAGACACGGTGGCTCGGCAACACTACGCCGGTGACAGGAGACCAGAAGCAGTTAAACAAAGGGTCCAGGAAGCACCAGTAGCTCACCCCGAACGTGTTGGAGTCAAAGACCGAGCCGAAGGAGCAACAACAAGGTGGTTCGACGATCTGAGCAAACACGACGGAGCAAAACGTCGTCGGTGGCGATGATCCGGTGACTACGGTGGACAAAACGATCAAGGAACAAGGTATTAAGCACCATGGCATTGAGATGAAGTTGGAGGTACACTAAGCAAGAGCAATGGCTCACCGGAGAGCGCTGGCCATGACGGTGCAAGCACGACGGAGATGCTGCCGGCCACGAGGAAGAAAGCGATGCACAGCGAGTTCCCAATGAAGACAAGCGACCAGAGTTGGTTGGCTGAGTGCGCAAGGACTAGGCGAAGCTAGGATAGGCTTGGCTGTGATGGTGAAGCACTACGGCGACGGCACGGGCTCACCGGAGTTTGAGCAACGACGACGGGAAAACAGAGCAAGGAAAAAAGAGAAGAACGGCGATGGCTTAGGCTAAATAGCGCGGCTCAGAAGCAAGGAGAAGCCATGCAAGGCCTTTTCCCACACCAGTGCAAAGCCAAGGGTGGCCACAGGTGCGACTAGAACCGAGAAGAAGGTCGCCGGCAATGTAGCTTAAGTGGCGAGCACTGTTCAACTTAATTACAGAATTGCCATTCATCTAAATTTCCAAATTACTCCCAAATTTGTTCAAAAATAAAAGTTGTTCAAAATTCAAAGTTCTACCAGTTTGCTTTTATAATCACCCCCTAATTCGGTGTACATTTTGAAATGCAAATTTGAATTCAAATAGGGAACATTTAAAGAATTACACCTTTTCAAATTACTTCAAATTTTTCTAAACAATTTTGAAAACTCCAAAAACAAACTTTGTACGACTCAACAAGCTCTACATTCTTTCTTTAAGGCTCAACCCCAAAATGTACTTTGATTTTGAATTAGGTTTTTCGGGGAAAAACAATTCACTGGAAATCAGGGTTTTCGGAAATCCAAATCCAAACAAAACTTTGAACTTGATCCAAACCATACAAGGCAACACTTATAACATAAATGTAAACTTGTTTTAGTGAATGCATATCAAAGTTTTCACCAAGGCCAAATACTTTGCAATGCATATGATGACATGACAGGTTTTAGTATTTAAAACACCCAAGGTGTTACAATCCTTCCCCCTAAAAGAAATCTCGTCCCGAGATTCAATGTCATAGGATAAGTAATGGAGAAGGAAATGTGTCAATCGAAAAACATCCAAAACCCATTCATTAAACAGCTAAGGTTCCTTTACAAACATGGTTGGCAACAACAGAGCAAAACTAACACTCTTCCATATTGACGCAAGAAACTCTAGAAACTTTTCTAACAAGTAATCTTCAGATTCCCAAGTAGCTTCTTCTGAATGTTGATTCTATTGTATCTTGTAGAACTTGATTGTCCTCCTTCGAGTAACATGATCTTTCTGATCCAAAACTTGGATAGGATATTCGGAATAAGTCAAATTCGGTTCAAGTTCCACTCCTTCAACCTCAACATTCTGCTCAAGCACTCAGAGACACTTCTTCAATTGAGAAACATGGAACACATTATGTACAGCTAATAGATGTTCAGGTAATTTCAAGCGATATGCCACTTTTCCATACCTCTCTAAAATTTGAAATGGTCCAATATATCGAGGTGCCAACTTGCCTTTAACACCAAAACGGGTAACTCCCTTCATTGGTGATACCTTTAGATATAAAAAATCTCCCTTGTTAAACACCAATGGTCTATGTCGTTTATCCACATAACTCTTTTGTCGGGACTAAGCTATCTTCAAATTACTTTGTATTTGCCTAACCTTGTCTTCTGTTTCTTTCACAAGGTCAACTCCAAAGAACCTTCTTTCTCTGGGTTCAAACCAACTCAGTGATGTTCTACATCTACGACCATAGAGTGCTTCAAATGGAGCCATTCTAATGCTTTCCTGATAACTATTGTTGTATGAGAATTCGGCCAAAGGTAAGCATTCATCCCACTTATTAGAATAGTTAAGGACACAACACCTTAACATATCTTCAAGTACTTGATTGACTCTTTCAGTCTAACCATCAGTCTATGGATGATAAGCTATACTATACAGTAGTTTGGTACCCAATGAAGAATGCAATTGTTTCAAAAGCTAGAGACAAACTGTGTACCCCTATCAAACATAATGGTTTTTGGTACTCCATGGAGACTCACAATTTGCTCTAAATACATCTTGGCATACCATATAGTGGGATATGTATTCTGGACTAGAAGAAAATGTGCTGACTTGGTTAGTCGATCTACAATAACCCATATTGAGTCAAATCCCTTTGATGTCTTGGGTAGACCAACAATAAAGTCCATACTAATATCCTCCCACTTCCAAGCTAGAATTGGTAATGGTTGTAATTCCCCAGCGGACCTCAAATGTATAGCTTTCACCTTTTGACAAGTATCACACATAGCTATATATCTAGCGATCTCTATCTTCATTTTGGTCCACCAAAATCTTTGTTTCAAGTCATGGTACATCTTGTTGCTTCCCGGATGGATAGATAACCTAGTAGCATGTGCCTCTTCAAGAATTGACTGTCGCAACTCAGGAACTTTTGGTACCACCAGGCGATTTGTAACACCTCGGGTGTTAGCCTTGCATAACTTGACTTGCATAACATGAGCATGAGCATCAAGCATTCATAAATCATCATTTGCAATTGAAACATTTGATCGAAACATATGAAACATTGCTTGTTATTTCATGTTTCTTAGAACATATGCATATGATCATGTACAAATGAATGCATGTGGGTAGAGCTAGTCACTACAACACCTTAGCTACACTTAGGTTAACTAAAGGAACCTTGTTCATGAAGGCCACATTTCTTGATCAAAGCATTTAAGTGTTATTTCATGTGTTAAACTAAATAGCTATATGAGTGGCAACTACTTGGAATGCTTAGATGACCTTGCAAATTGTTTTAACATGCTTATAGTATCATCATGAACAACTTTGGTATTTAGTGCTAAGGCTAGTTTGGTCATTTAGCCATAGTTTGAATGTGTATCTTGATTTCAAAGTGACATGTTTGACTAAAGTTGAACTAGGTGTTAGGAACCTTGCATGGAGGAGTTCACTAAAGCAAAGTTGTAGTGTTTGACATAAGGAACAACTTTGATTTTTGGGTCCTTGACTGACTAAGCTCCTAACATGTTTGAAATTGGGTCACAAAAATCAGTAAAACAACCTTTTCAGCACTTCACGAAATTTTTCTAAGTCTTGATCACTGACAGTGCTGTCAGCCCGACTTTGGGTTGGATTTTCTCCCTAGCTGTTACGAATTTGAGCTTGATCTTTGAATAAGAGTTGTAGCTGGAACCTTGGGCTACAAAACTCATGTTGGGCATTTGCACGAAGGAGCCAAGGATCAGCGGATATATCGACTTGGAAACGCGCTGTCAGGCCTCCTCGATCGCGTCCTGACGAACTGAATCAAGTCCGGCACGTCGGCTTCGGTGGCCGACACCGTCAGGGCGTGCGCGCCGCGTGGAGCCAGCGGCGGCCGCGCGTCACCAGCACCCTGCCCACCGCGGCCAGGGCAGGCCAGCTCGCGCCTTTACCATCCCAGCGCTCGCCCGCACTCAGCCGAGCTCACCAGTCGCCTCACCTCGGCCTTTTCCGTCGCCGCAGCCGCTGCAACCCCGGTGCCGAGAGCCCGCCATCGCCATTGGAGGCGCCAGCTCGCGCCTAGCTCGTCCATCCCCACCGCAACCCTCCACCGTCTTCCCAGCAACCCCCTGCGCCCTACCGTGCCCGCTGTTAGCGCTCGGTAAGCCCCAGCGCCGTGCGCTAGCTCGCCGGAGCTCCGCCGCCAACCTCGTCGTCGCGGCCACGCCGTTTTAGTCTACCACTCCACGCGTTAGTTGATGCGCTAGGTTTCCAGTAGCTCGTAGATGCTTGTCCGCGCGTTTGATTGAGCCTCCGAGGTCGTCACCGGAGTAGCGCCGTCGTCCAGCGTCACCGGTCCGCCATGGCCGCCGCCGCTAGCTCTAGGGTCAGCAATAGGGCCGGCCAAGTGGCTCAATAGGTTCGCCAGGTCATGTAGGTCCTACCCTGATGACCTCACCGCCGGCGAAGCTCGCCGTCGTCGAGCCGCAGCCGCGCAGTGCCCAGCAGCGCCGCTGCTCTGCTCTGTGTCGATGACGTGTGGGGTCCCCTGACCAGCGGGTCCCACCTGTCAGCGACAGCAGTAGTGTAGGCTAAACCATTTTTTTGAATCCAGTTTTGAGTGGTTTTGTTATTTTTGTATCTGCAGATTGGTAACTCCAAAAATGTTGAAATAAATATGGTTGTGTTCCTTAGGAAGTGTAGTATTTAGGAAAAATATGTTCTTGGCTTCAACAGTAGAAATTTTTGGAGATTTAAATAGGGATTTCAAATGTGCTTTTGAATGCATTCAAATTTGTTTATTTTATATCTAGAGTTCCTGTGCTCCAAAAATTATGAAATTTTTGTGGTAGGCTATTCTTGTTATACATGAGCTTGGATAAAAATTTGAGGACCAGTGCATGTGTAGATCTATAGTTGTAGATTTTTCTTTTATAAATAGTTAATCCTTGCATGAATTTTTATAAATTAATTATAAGTCCAAAATTCATGAGATTTATTGGAGATGATACTAGTACCATATGGATGTTAGGAAAAATAAGAAATCTGTTGCTTGACACTTTTCAATAGGATTTTCCATTTATGCTATTTCAAGCCTTGCTTCCTTATCATTTTTGTATAGAATGTTTTACTTAGTAAAATGACCTGAAATTTTTATAGTAGTCCTTTGATAGCATTAGTAAGGCTCTGTAAATTTTTGAGAATTTATTAAGCACATCTGATATATATTTATTATTTAACCTAGATATCTAAATAAAATAATAAAGGCAATTTAATAAATAGTTTGGGCTTTGCCATTATATTATCTTAACTATGTTTGGTATGCTTAAACTGTTGGTAGGTTCTAGGTTGTCAAATTTTGAAGGATTACATAAAGTAGAAGTATTCTTACTTATATTGCATGTTAAGTCATTTCCGGACTGATTCTAGAAAATGATGAGTTGCATGTTGAAACTGATGTGGACTGTAAAAATGGTTAATAACAAAGTTGTAGAAAATTTGATAAGCTTTCCAGAAAGTCCAAGATCACTAGATTTGGAATTGTCGAACTCCATTTATGAGTGAAACAAGTAGATACTGTTTATGGCATAGTCGATGCATTGTAGGAGTAGTTAAGTAGTAAGCGAGAAGAGATATGCACCTACTCAAACAACGTGATGCACTTGTTAACATATATGCATTCGTAATACTCATACCATACTCATGCATCTAGGATCGGAGGAAGAGATCACGTTGCTGGAATTCGAAGAAGCCGAGGAAGGGAACCCGCAGGAGAATCCGCAAGTCCCCGCTCCCGAAGGCGTGGAGCAGAACCCTGAAGAGCTTCCGGAGTGCCCTGACCATCGTCCTACTTCCTTTCTGCGAGGCAAGCCCCGGAGCATTATAAGTCTCCCAATAATTTACAAATGTTTACTTACGTATTTATGATTGATGCATTAGGTTATAAGAGTTGAATGAAACCACTTGATGCATGTACATTCCTTGTCCAGAAATTACACCTTTAACTGGTATAGGTCCAGGATCGAATTTATGCTTAGCCATGCTTAGACCGGTAGAAGTCGGGTGATGTCCTGTCACCTGCGAGATATAGGTGGATACCGGAGCACGGTTGGCTATATCTGCTATCGTGGAACAGAACCATGTGGTAAAAGTAAATTGAGACCGGACGGGAGGTCGATAAGGAGACAACAAGGCATGGAGGTCTTGGGTGTGGACTTATCCCCGTCTGTGTCGATCAAGGACCGTACCGTTGTTGGAACTTCTGACAAGATTGAACGCATGCCTCTCACTTAGCTGGCCGGATAACTCGTTCCGACCGCGAAGCCGAGTAATTCAACTCAGGCCGGGAATCGTTCTGTTGTGCGCTCCTTCCGGGGAACGATCAGACTGAGCCCAAGGGCAGGCTTGGCCTGAGCATCCTGGCATCTGGTGTTCCAGATTGTGCGGCGCAGTATGAACCCGCGAAATGTGTACCGGAGTTGTACCAAAGGTGACCTAAGACTATCGTGGCTGATAGATCTGGGTTTGTGTTAGGAATAAATTCCCAGCTGGTTGAAATCGATTCGAATCGCCGTCTCTCCCGGATAGTGAGAAACTTGGCTAGCTCCAACATCGTAGTAACTGTGTTATGAAACATGATGGTTCAAATGAATATGGAATTACAATACTTGCTATGGTTACTATTGTATGATTCTAAATAATATACCACATGTTTGGCATAGGATAGTTGCTAACCTAGAAATGGATAGTTATAATTAACTTGATAAAAGAATCACAACTGTACAACGGTTAATTGCCTTTTTCGCAAAATGTTGTCAAGATACGTCCACTTATACAGCCGTGCATAATCCTTGGAGTCATTTTATTTCTGGTTCATGACGGGTAAGTCTAGCTGAGTACCTTCTTGTACTCAGGGTTTATTTTCCCATTGTTGCAGATGGCACTGTGTATCATGGTTATTGCAAGAGTTGCTTCTATCCCGCTGTGGATGAGGAGTAAGCCTTGGGCAGGCTTCCTTAGTAATTCCTATCCTTGCTTTTGTGGACCGTGATCTGGTTTGGCACTGTAGTAAACTATGTTGGAAAACTTTATCTCAAACTTATTTGCTTCCGCTTTTGTTTATCAAACTTGTTTTGTAATAACTTTTATTCGTACTCTGATGATGAAACGTATCTGTGAACTTTATGTAATATGTGGCATGTATGTTGAATCCTGTACGATCTTGGTTGTTGTAAATCGTTTATCGAGACCCGTCGTGGTACTCGACGGACTACCGGGTTTATATGGGTTCAAGTATGACAGTGCGACCGCTTGCGGATTGCCATTATACTTGTATTCTTATAAATTGGTCGGTTCTGCGACAGCTGGTATCAGAGCAAGATTCAACGTTAATTGTCACAAGTGTATTTAAAACAAAAGTTTTTGTTTCCGAAAACCCTTCTTTAGCAACTAATAGTTATATAATAGGTATTTGAAATCTAAAGTGTGCCAATGATCACTTTCCTTATGCCCAAATTAAGGACTATTAGGTGGCTAATTAAGTACTAACATGGGGGTTTTTACTTCGTCGTCCATACGGCGTGCTATAGTATGGATGCCATTCACTTGAATGGTAATGTATGGATCACTGCCTCTACGCCAAGGTAAGATGAGTGTATGACCGCAAGATGTGAGCGTGCGGTCAGGAAGAGTTAGCTTTGGTACGGCTATGTATGCATGCTTGCATGTGTAGATGGTACGTATTTAATTGTGGGTTTAAATTCTTGTCGGGTAGATTGATATGGAAGTATATGTATGGGTATACATATATGGAAGTATTTACAATTACATTCTGCATATTCTTTATGGGTTTAGGGCTGAAATGAAATTTTATGCAGGTACACTAACAACGAAACGTGTAGCTCGACTAGTTACGCTATTTATGAGAGAACGTATGTATGCCACCGTGTCTACCGTTAGAAACAAATTCTTCCTAAGTTTGTGAGGACGTACGGCACGAGCATGCATCATGTTAAAATACTATTCACATAATTACATTTGTTCCTCCCCTTATAAGATTCTTACTCGGTTATGTAACTCTTATCCATTATGGCATTGTCTCACCAAAGGGTACATGTTGATGGTGCAGATGGCACGCACCAAGCAGACTGCTCGCAAGTCCACCGGAGGCAGAGCTCCTAGCCGTCAGCTTGCTCCACGTACCCGTCAACGTCACACGTTCCTTGGAGAGTTTGGGATGCCTACACTCTTATGGAGAGTGCTCAGCTATGTAGGCTATCCTGATGGAATGGAACCCCGCTACTTCTGGGCGAATGAGCGGTTGGGAGAAGGTCTCTTAGTTACCGTGGAGGCCGTTGTCCGTCCCCGAGGTGACGAGTCTGAGTGGACAGGTTGGTGTTATGAGTCGACTGGCAGGACTGCTGAGGAAGCAGCTGGCAGGGCAGCCTTTGGAATCTTGAGGAATATCATGGAACGTTTTCCTCAGGAACTGGCAGCCGCTTTGGTTGGAGTCTTTCCAAGAGGTAATCCCTCCACTGACTCATGGCAGCAGGCAAGAGGAAGACCCTTGGAAATTGGTGCCGTAGAAAGGCAGAACAGCGATAACCCTGCAATGAGCGCCATGTTTGTAATGATGAGAATGTTAGATGGAGTGGAAGGTAGCCTCAGACGTGTGTCTGGTGCTCTTGGTCATGCCCGCGAGGACCGACGTCAGCTTCAGAGGGAGCACGACGCCGAGATTGAAAGGCTTACCGAGGAGATGACTAGGTTAACTCATCAGCGGAATGCAGCCTGGTCCCGGGAAGATGTCCTGAGAGCTCGACAGTTTGAGCTGGAACAGCAGCTAGCCAATGCGGAAGAGTACAATGATAATCTGCATGAAGAGGTTCATCTACTGCATAATCAGCTCCACCCTTATGTACCACCTGGAGCCGCAGAAATGGATCTAGAAGGGTACGAGGAAGAAGAAGAAGTGGCACCTGAAGAGGAAGTCGAACCTGAGGAAGAAGATGATTCTGCATCTGACCTCGATAGTGATCATGATGAGGATTAGATCACTTAGCGTGTAGTGGGAAGACTAATGTATCACCTGTATTTATGTAATGGACCTGTAGTTCCAAGTTGGCATTAGTAACCAGACTATCATGTAATGCTAATCGCACGTTTGGGTAAACGTTAATGCAATTTTAGTTCCTTGTCGGTCATCACGCTTTAAATTGCATGCGTTATGAGCACAAAAAGGGGTCAAATTGGCGATGTCATGTTGCGAGAATGAATTATTATGCCTCTGTTTTTATTGTGCTTTTGAGAATTTTCTCCAGTAATTTCAGTTTGGCATGATTACCTAATTCAGCTGCAATCTCTTGGCATCGACCAATAATCGCTTATTGTTGCAACTTCGCAGATGACGTGCACCCGTGCTGGAGCTAGTAGCGGTCAGGATGGCAACCAGGATGATTTGCCACCCCCACCGCCACCGTCTGCTCAGGAGTTCTTTACCCAGTTCTTGGGTAGCCAGAGGACAATGGAAGAAGCCTTGCGCCTCATCGCGCAAAACACTGCTCGTGGCCACCCACAGCAACCAGGGGCCGAGCCAAATCAGCACAGTACATTCAAGGAGTTTCTGGACACGAAGCCTCCGATCTTCAAAGTGGCTGAGGAACCACTGCAGGCCGATGAGTGGCTGAATACCATCGAGCAGAAATTTCGTCTGCTAAGGGTCACCGAGCACCTCAAAGCTGAATATGCTTCTCATCAGCTGCAAGGACCAGCAGGAATCTGGTGGACGCACTTTCTGTCGTCTCTGCCTGCTAATGCGAGAGTGACCTGGGATCAATTCAAGCTGGCTTTTAGGGGACACCATATTCCCCCGGGCCTGATGCGCATGAAAGCAGCAGAATTTATGAGGCTCACTCAGGGAACCAAGTCACTCACAGAATATATGCACGCATTCAACAACTTGTCAAGATATGCTCCCGGTTTCGTGGACACAGAAGAGAAAAAGATTGAGAGTTTCAAGCGAGGGTTGGGTACCAAACTAATGAAGACTATGGCAAATTCTCGATGTGCCACGTACAATGAGTTTATTAGTGATGCCTTGACCCAAGAAAACCACAACAACCTGCATGCAGTTGCTAAGGGTCGCAAGAGGGCATATGAGGCCAGTGCATCCGGATCTTTTCAGTCAAAAGCGCCTATCGCAGCTAGGCCACCATTTCGTCCACCTGCATCCAAGTTCAGGCCTCCACCACCGAAAGCTCAGAATAACAGGCCACAAAAACCATTTCGTAAGGCATTTACTATTGCCTTACCAAAAGGGAATGGTAATCAGGACAGCTCCACCGGATTCAAAAGTAATCAACCTTGTTTCAACTGCAACCAACTAGGTCATTGGTCCAAGGAGTGCCCCCACCCCAAGAGGAATGGCAACCCAAATCAGAACAATCAAAGGCAGATGAATGCCAGGGCACGTCAGGGACAAGTGCATTATACCGCTGTGGAGGAAGTGCCCGCCGGAGAAGTTGTCACGGCCGGTATGTTTCTTGTCAACAAACACCCCGCTGTTGTTTTATTTGATTCAGGAGCTTCTCATTCATTTATGAGTCAAGCATTTGCATCTAGACATGATCAAGAAATAATTGAAGTAAGTAAAGGGGGTTTTAACATAAGTTCAGCAGGGGGAACTGTTACTACCAAAAAGATAGTCAAAAATGTACTCATCTTGATACAAGGGCGGGAGTACACCACAGATTTGATAATATTGCCGGGATTGTCGATAAGTGTAATCTTAGGCATGAATTGGATGAAGTATCATGGTGCTCTTATTGACACTAGCACCCGTACTATCATGTTGAGAGAACCCACGGGAGGGAATGCTTTTCTAGTTCCACTCTCCCGCGATTTCAAACCCCAACATTTAGCCTGTGCTATCCAAGCCACCACCATATGTGATATCCCAGTGGTTTGTGAGTTTCCGGATGTATTTCCAGAGGAATTACCAGGTCTACCACCGGATAGGGATGTGGAATTTAAGATCGAATTAGTGCCAGGTACCGCACCCATATCCAGAAGGCCCTATAGAATGCCACCCAATGAGTTAGCAGAACTCAAGGTTCAATTGCAAGATCTATTGGACAAAGGTCTTATCCAGCCTAGCTCATCTCCGTGGGGATGTCCAGCATTGTTTGTGAAAAAGAAGGATAAGTCACTGAGGATGTGTGTAGATTACAGACCACTCAATGCGGTGACCATCAAGAACAAATATCCGTTACCCCGCATCGACATCTTGTTCGATCAGCTAGCGAAGGCAAAAGTATTCTCCAAAATTGACTTAAGATCAGGTTACCATCAGATAAAGATCAGACCGGAGGATATACCGAAGACTGCTTTCTCTACTAGGTACGGCTTATACGAGTATTTGGTTATGTCTTTCGGACTAACAAATGCTCCAGCCTACTTTATGTACCTAATGAACTCGGTATTCATGCCCGAACTTGATAAGTTCGTGGTCATGTTTATCGATGACATATTGATTTATTCAGAAACTGAGTCAGATCATGAAGAGCATCTGAGGATTGTCCTATCCAGACTCAGGGAACATAAGCTTTATGCCAAGTTTAGTAAATGTGAATTCTGGATGAGCAAAGTACCTTTCTTAGGTCACATTTTATCCAGAGATGGAATCTTAGTAGACCCATCAAAGATAGCTAAGCCTATGACCAGACTACTTCAGAAAGATGAGAAATACAAGTGGACACCAGAATGTGAAACAGCTTTTCACACCCTCAGAACCTTGTTGACTACAGCACCAGTGCTAGCACAACCAGACATTGAAAAGCCTTTTGATGTATTTTGTGATGCATCAGGAATAGGTTTGGGATGTGTACTTATGCAAGAAGGGAGAGTAATTGCATATGCCTCTCGGCAACTGAGAAAACATGAAGCCAACTACCCTACACATGATTTGGAACTTGCAGCCGTTGTCCATGCACTAAAGATATGGAGACATTACTTGTTGGGCAATGTATGTCATATCTATACTGACCACAAAAGCCTCAAGTATATCTTTACCCAGCCAGAACTGAACATGAGACAACGTAGATGGTTGGAATTGATTAAGGACTATAATTTGGAAGTGCATTACCATCCGGGTAAAGCAAATGTAGTAGCTGATGCACTTAGTCGGAAGTCCCATTGCAACACTATGGAAGCACTATTGGAAGATGGATTCAACTTGTTACATCCTGCCGTACTCCACAATATCACAATCAGTTGTTCGCTTGAGAGCCGAATCATAGAGCTACAGCAGACAGATGTAGGAATAAGTCACATCAAGAGAAAAATGCAAGAGCAAGAAACAAAACACTTTAGATTGGACGAAAGAGGTGTATTATGGTTTGAGGACCGGCTAGTGGTGCCGAAAGACCGTGAGCTAAGGAATCAGATTTTAGAAGAAGCTCACTCGTCCAAATTGTCTATCCACCCGGGTAGTAGTAAAATGTATCAAGATCTAAGAAATCGTTTTTGGTGGACTAAGATGAAGAAAGAGATCGCAGCCTATGTTGCTAGATGTGATAACTGCAGCAGAGTGAAAGCCGTCCATATGAAAACCGCTGGATTACTTCAGCCATTGCCTATTCCAGGATGGAAATGGGAGGAGATCAGTATGGACTTTATCACAGGGCTTCCAACGACGCCCCAAGGTCACGATTCAATCTGGGTCATTGTTGATCGTCTTACAAAGTCAGCCCATTTTGTACCAGTTCACACAACATATCACGCGGGTAAATATTCTGAGTTATATGTTTCCCAGATCGTGAAGTTGCATGGAGTACCCCGGACCATAATATCGGATAGAGGACCACAGTTCATAGCTCGTTTCTGGGAGCACTTACACCAAGCTTTGGGAACCAAGCTAATAAGAAGTTCAGCTTATCATCCGCAAACTTCAGGACAGACAGAGAGAGTAAACCAAATCCTAGAAGATTTGCTTAGGGCTTGTGTTATATCTTCAAAAGGTTCATGGGAGAAATGGCTACCTTTAGCTGAATTCTCCTATAACAACAGTTATCAAGCGAGTATCAAAATGGCTCCATTTGAAGCCTTGTATGGCAGAAAATGCAGAACTCCATTGAATTGGATCGAGCCCGGTGAAAGGAGATATTTTGGTATTGATTTTGTGAATGAAGCCGAAGAACAAGTACGTATCATCCAACAACACATGAAGGCAGCTCAATCAAGACAGAAGAGTTATGCCGATAGACGAAGAAGACCACTAACTTTTGAAGTAGGTGACTATGTGTACTTGAGAGTATCGCCCATGAAAGGTGTGAAGAGATTTGGGATGAAAAAGAAGCTTTCACCAAGATATGTAGGGCCATACAAAATCTTGGAACGGAAAGGAAACGTTGCGTATAAGCTACAACTACCACCAGAGATGAGTGCAATCTTTGATGTGTTCCATGTGTCTCAGCTAAAGAAATGTCTTCGAGTACCAGAAGAAACTATTGCACCCACCAACGTGCAGCTCCAATCGGATTTGACTTATGAAGAAAAGCCAATTCGAGTATTAGAAGTGATGGAGAGAGTAACAAGGAGTAAGATCATTAAGTTCTATAAGGTGGTGTGGAACAATCATAGTGAACAAGATGCTACATGGGAAAGAGAAGATTATCTGCAAGAAGTTTATCCCGCCTTTTTCCAAGAATGGTAGGTCTTGCAAATCTCGGGACGAGATTTTTATAAGGGGGAGGGGCTGTAACACCTCGGGTGTTAGCCTTGCATAACTTGACTTGCATAACATGAGCATGAGCATCAAGCATTCATAAATCATCATTTGCAATTGAAACATTTGATCGAAACATATGAAACATTGCTTGTTATTTCATGTTTCTTAGAACATATGCATATGATCATGTACAAATGAATGCATGTGGGTAGAGCTAGTCACTACAACACCTTAGCTACACTTAGGTTAACTAAAGGAACCTTGTTCATGAAGGCCACATTTCTTGATCAAAGCATTTAAGTGTTATTTCATGTGTTAAACTAAATAGCTATATGAGTGGCAACTACTTGGAATGCTTAGATGACCTTGCAAATTGTTTTAACATGCTTATAGTATCATCATGAACAACTTTGGTATTTAGTGCTAAGGCTAGTTTGGTCATTTAGCCATAGTTTGAATGTGTATCTTGATTTCAAAGTGACATGTTTGACTAAAGTTGAACTAGGTGTTAGGAACCTTGCATGGAGGAGTTCACTAAAGCAAAGTTGTAGTGTTTGACATAAGGAACAACTTTGATTTTTGGGTCCTTGACTGACTAAGCTCCTAACATGTTTGAAATTGGGTCACAAAAATCAGTAAAACAACCTTTTCAGCACTTCACGAAATTTTTCTAAGTCTTGATCACTGACAGTGCTGTCAGCCCGACTTTGGGTTGGATTTTCTCCCTAGCTGTTACGAATTTGAGCTTGATCTTTGAATAAGAGTTGTAGCTGGAACCTT
The DNA here is from genome assembly GCF_019320115.1 of Miscanthus floridulus. NCBI lineage: Eukaryota > Viridiplantae > Streptophyta > Magnoliopsida > Poales > Poaceae > Miscanthus > Miscanthus floridulus. Next base: position 113,892,366 of record NC_089580.1, on the reverse strand, counting down.
GGGCTACAAAACTCATGTTGGGCATTTGCACGAAGGAGCCAAGGATCAGCGGATATATCGACTTGGAAACGCGCTGTCAGGCCTCCCCGATCGCGTCCTGACGAACTGAATCAAGTCCGGCACGTCGGCTTCGGTGGCCGACACCGTCAGGGCGTGCGCGCCGCGTGGAGCCAGCGGTGGCCACGCGTCACCAGCACCCTGCCCACCGTGGCCAGGGCAGGCCAGCTCGCGCCTTTACCATCCCAGCGCTCGCCCGCACTCAGCCGAGCTCACCAGTCGCCTCACCTCGGCCTTTTCCGTCGCCGCAGCCGCTGCAACCCCGGTGCCGAGAGCCCGCCATCGCCATTGGAGGCGCCAGCTCACGCCTAGCTCGTCCATCCCCACCGCAACCCTCCACCGTCTTCCCAGCAACCCCCTGCGCCCTACCGTGCCCGCTGTTAGCGCTCGGTAAGCCCCAGCGCCGTGCGCTAGCTCGCCGGAGCTCCGCCGCCAACCTCGTCGTCGCGGCCACGCCGTTTTAGTCTACCACTCCACGCGTTAGTTGATGCGCTAGGTTTCCAGTAGCTCGTAGATGCTTGTCCGCGCGTTTGATTGAGCCTTCGAGGTCGTCACCGGAGTAGCGCCGTCGTCCAGCGTCACCGGTCCGCCATGACCGCCGCCGCTAGCTCTAGGGTCAGCAATAGGGCCGGCCAAGTGGCTCAATAGGTTCGCCAGGTCATGTAGGTCCTACCCTGATGACCTCACCGCCGGCGAAGCTCGCCGTCGTCGAGCCGCAGCCGCGCAGTGCCCAGCAGCGCCGCTGCTCTGCTCTGTGTCGATGACGTGTGGGGTCCCCTGACCAGCGGGTCCCACCTGTCAGCGACAGCAGTAGTGTAGGCTAAACCATTTTTTTGAATCCAGTTTTGAGTGGTTTTGTTATTTTTGTATCTGCAGATTGGTAACTCCAAAAATGTTGAAATAAATATGGTTGTGTTCCTTAGGAAGTGTAGTATTTAGGAAAAATATGTTCTTGGCTTCAACAGTAGAAATTTTTGGAGATTTAAATAGGGATTTCAAATGTGCTTTTGAATGCATTCAAATTTGTTTATTTTATATCTAGAGTTCCTGTGCTCCAAAAATTATGAAATTTTTGTGGTAGGCTATTCTTGTTATACATGAGCTTGGATAAAAATTTGAGGACCAGTGCATGTGTAGATCTATAGTTGTAGATTTTTCTTTTATAAATAGTTAATCCTTGCATGAATTTTTATAAATTAATTATAAGTCCAAAATTCATGAGATTTATTGGAGATGATACTAGTACCATATGGATGTTAGGAAAAATAAGAAATCTGTTGCTTGACACTTTTCAATAGGATTTTCCATTTATGCTATTTCAAGCCTTGCTTCCTTATCATTTTTGTATAGAATGTTTTACTTAGTAAAATGACCTGAAATTTTTATAGTAGTCCTTTGATAGCATTAGTAAGGCTCTGTAAATTTTTGAGAATTTATTAAGCACATCTGATATATATTTATTATTTAACCTAGATATCTAAATAAAATAATAAAGGCAATTTAATAAATAGTTTGGGCTTTGCCATTATATTATCTTAACTATGTTTGGTATGCTTAAACTGTTGGTAGGTTCTAGGTTGTCAAATTTTGAAGGATTACATAAAGTAGAAGTATTCTTACTTATATTGCATGTTAAGTCATTTCCGGACTGATTCTAGAAAATGATGAGTTGCATGTTGAAACTGATGTGGACTGTAAAAATGGTTAATAACAAAGTTGTAGAAAATTTGATAAGCTTTCCAGAAAGTCCAAGATCACTAGATTTGGAATTGTCGAACTCCATTTATGAGTGAAACAAGTAGATACTGTTTATGGCATAGTCGATGCATTGTAGGAGTAGTTAAGTAGTAAGCGAGAAGAGATATGCACCTACTCAAACAACGTGATGCACTTGTTAACATATATGCATTCGTAATACTCATACCATACTCATGCATCTAGGATCGGAGGAAGAGATCACGTTGCTGGAATTCGAAGAAGCCGAGGAAGGGAACCCGCAGGAGAATCCGCAAGTCCCCGCTCCCGAAGGCGTGGAGCAGAACCCTGAAGAGCTTCCGGAGTGCCCTGACCATCGTCCTACTTCCTTTCTGCGAGGCAAGCCCCGGAGCATTATAAGTCTCCCAATAATTTACAAATGTTTACTTACGTATTTATGATTGATGCATTAGGTTATAAGAGTTGAATGAAACCACTTGATGCATGTACATTCCTTGTCCAGAAATTACACCTTTAACTGGTATAGGTCCAGGATCGAATTTATGCTTAGCCATGCTTAGACCGGTAGAAGTCGGGTGATGTCCTGTCACCTGCGAGATATAGGTGGATACCGGAGCACGGTTGGCTATATCTGCTATCGTGGAACAGAACCATGTGGTAAAAGTAAATTGAGACCGGACGGGAGGTCGATAAGGAGACAACAAGGCATGGAGGTCTTGGGTGTGGACTTATCCCCGTCTGTGTCGATCAAGGACCGTACCATTGTTGGAACTTCTAACAAGATTGAACGCATGCCTCTCACTTAGCTGGCCGGATAACTCGTTCCGACCGCGAAGCCGAGTAATTCAACTCAGGCCGGGAATCGTTCTGTTGTGCGCTCCTTCCGGGGAACGATCAGACTGAGCCCAAGGGCAGGCTTGGCCTGAGCATCCTAGCATCTGGTGTTCCAGATTGTGCGGCGCAGTACGAACCCGCGAAATGTGTACCGGAGTTGTACCAAAGGTGACCTAAGACTATCGTGGCTGATAGATCTGGGTTTGTGTTAGGAATAAATTCCCAGCTGGTTGAAATCGATTCGAATCGCCGTCTCTCCCGGATAGTGAGAAACTTGGCTAGCTCCAACATCGTAGTAACTGTGTTATGAAACATGATGGTTCAAATGAATATGGAATTACAATACTTGCTATGGTTACTATTGTATGATTCTAAATAATATACCACATGTTTGGCATAGGATAGTTGCTAACCTAGAAATGGATAGTTATAATTAACTTGATAAAAGAATCACAACTGTACAACGGTTAATTGCCTTTTTCGCAAAATGTTGTCAAGATACGTCCACTTATACAGCCGTGCATAATCCTTGGAGTCATTTTATTTCTGGTTCATGACGGGTAAGTCTAGCTGAGTACCTTCTCGTACTCAGGGTTTATTTTCCCATTGTTGCAGATGGCACTGTGTATCATGGTTATTGCAAGAGTTGCTTCTATCCCGCTGTGGATGAGGAGTAAGCCTTGGGCAGGCTTCCTTAGTAATTCCTATCCTTGCTTTTGTGGACCGTGATCTGGTTTGGCACTGTAGTAAACTATGTTGGAAAACTTTATCTCAAACTTATTTGCTTCCGCTTTTGTTTATCAAACTTGTTTTGTAATAACTTTTATTCGTACTCTGATGATGAAACGTATCTGTGAACTTTATGTAATATGTGGCATGTATGTTGAATCCTGTACGATCTTGGTTGTTGTAAATCGTTTATCGAGACCCGTCGTGGTACTCGACGGACTACCGGGTTTATATGGGTTCAAGTATGACAGTGCGACCGCTTGCGGATTGCCATTATACTTGTATTCTTATAAATTGGTCGGTTCTGCGACACGATTCTTGAACCATAGCACACCTTCATCATCTATGCTAAAGCATTATGCTTTTCCATTCCTGACTCTTTCCTTGATATGGGCTATACCCTTGTTTTCCTTCTGAGCAGCAATAATCTAGTCTCGAATATTGGCTTCAACAATTATGTTGGTCAAGCTACCTTGTTGAATTACCTCTACATTCAACTTCTCCATCTCTTGACATAAAGTCAACCCATCATTCTTACTATCAGGCAATTGCAATAACTTTTGCGACTGAGGGCATCTGCAACCACATTTGCTTTACCCGGGTGATAATGTACCTCCAAGTCATAATCTTTAATCAGTTCTAACCATCTTCTTTGTCACATATTCAATTCTGACTGAGTAAAGATATACTTTAAACTCTTATGGTCTGTATAAATATGTCATGTATTACGAAGCAGGTAATGCCACCAAATCTTCAAAGCATGTACCACAACTGCTAACTCCAGATCATGAGTTGGATAGTGTTCTTCATGTTGCTTAAGTTGCCTAGATGCATAGGCAATGACTCGGCCCTCTTGCATCAACACACATCCAATACCAATACCCGAAGCATCACAATAAACATCAAACGGCTTCTCGATATCAGGTTGGGCTAATACTGGTGCAGTGGTCAACAGTCTCTTCAAAGTCTGGAAAGCCTCTTCATAATCAGATGACCAGACAAACTTGGCTTGGTTCTTCAACAACTCAGTTATGGACTTTGATACTCTAGAGAAATCTAGAATAAAACAACGGTAATACCCTACCAATCCTAGAAAACTCCGAACTTGATGAACTATGGTTGGCGGTTTCCAATCAAGCACATCCTTAACTTTGCTTGGATCCACTACAACTCCTTCAGTTGACAAGACATGTCCAAGAAACTGTACTTCCTTAAGCCAAAAATCACACTTGCTGAACTTGACATATAGTTGATGTTCTCTCAAGCAGGTCACAACAATTCTGAGATGTTCCGCATGTTCTTTCTTATTCTTGGAATATACTAGAATGTCATCAATAAACACCACTACAAACTTGTCTAGCTCAAGAATGAATACTAAATTCATCAGATACATGAAATGAGCTGGAGCATTTGTCAAACCAAAAGACATTACCAAGTATTTATATAATCCATATCTTGTGGTAAATGTCGTTTTGGGAATATCTTCAGGCTTTATCTTTATTTGGTGATATCCTGACCTCAAATCTATCTTGGAGAAAACTTTGGCTTCGGCTAGTTGATCAAAAAGCAAATCTATCTGAGGTAAGGGATACTTATTCTTGATGGTCACTTCATTCAACGGACGATAGTCAACACATAACCTCAGGGTCTCATCTTTCTTTTTCACAAAAATTGCTAGACATCCCCTAGGTGATGAACTAGGTTGGATAAACCCCTTCTCAATCAATTCTTGCAACTAAGTCTTCAACTCGGCTAATTCCTTGGGTGGCATCCTATAAGATCTCTAAGAAATCGGAGTTGTTCCACGTTTCAACTCTATGTTAAACTAGACATCCCTATCAGGTGGTAGACCGGGTAAATCTTCAGGAAACACATTCAGAAATTCACACACTACCAGGATATCTCTAATCTCTTTTATGGCAGTTGCACAAACCTTGCCCACTGATCTTCTTAAGGTTGGAAGTCAGATGAGAAGTTGAGAATTACTATTTGGCAAACTCACCCTTATAGTTCTATTCAAAGCATCTATAACAGCCTTATGCTGATATATCCAATTCATTCCCAAGATTACATCTATATCCTGATCCTTAAGGATAATCATGGTAGTGGGGAAAATATGCCCACCCAAGTTTATGGGTACCTAGTATACCATTTCCTTAGTACACAGACGTCCCCCGGGCGACTGTATAAAGAAATTTTCCTTTGTTGCCCCAATAGGAATTTCATGCTTCATGACAAATGTTCTATTGATGAATGAATGAGATGCACCCAAATCAAAAAGCATAACTGTAGGATGATTGGCAACAAGAAACATACCCATCATCACTGGCTCTCCTTCAGGAATCCCCCCATCTTGAATATAGAAAACCCTTCCTGTCTTCCTTTCATTCTTGCCTTTCTGAGCATTCTAATTGTTGTTCTTATTCGGTGCTTGACCCTGTGGTTGATTGGCAGGGGCCTTCTGATAATTGGGATTAGACTGCCTTGGATATGGACATTCTCTTGAGAAATGACCAGGCTTGCCACAATTGAAACAGGGATACTTATGACCCTAGGGCGTTGAAGCAGGAACCCCAGAAGTATTAGTCTGTTGTGTATTCTGATAAGTTGTATCGAGATGGACATTTGATTGTTGCCCGGCTTGAAACTGCGACGGATGATAAGGAGGACGATAATGGTTTACTGGATGATAAATCACCCTCTGCCTCTTTTGATTCCCACCAAAAGATCCTGACGGCACACTCTTTTTCTTTTTGTTCTCCTTATGTTGCTGATACTTTTCCTCTAAAGCAATTACAATATTCACGGCCTCATGATAAGTGACATTGGTACAAGTAGTCATTATTATCTGCAGCTTGGTATTCAGACCTCTCATAAACCACCTCTTCTTCTTGGCATCAGCATTGACATATTCAGATGCATATTGTGATAGGTGATTGAATCTTCCCACATACTGCATCACTGTTTGATCCCCTTGCTTCAAAGCAAGGAACTCATCCAGTTTCATAGCCATCACTCCTTCCAGAATATAGTGGGCTCTGAAGGCAGTACAGAACTCAGCCCAAGTTATTGGAATTCCAGCTGGTTGCATAGCCACTAAGTTTGCCCACCAAGCACTTGCTGCTCCTCGAAGTTGCTGGGTGGCAAACGCAGGTTTCTGATACTCCATGCATGGAATAAGATCAAATTTCTGCTCCATAGTCCGAAGCCAATCATCAGCCTCTAGTGGTTCATCTGCCTTGGTGAACACCGGTGGTCTTGTATCTATGAAATCAACATATGTAGCTTCATGCTGGTTATGATTGCGGCCATAGTTTCCCTGCACCATGTTCTGATTACTCTGAGCTATCTCTCGAAGCAATCGAGCATTTTCAATATTCACATTGACAAGGGTGGTGATAGCATCAGCTAGATTCGGTGGAACTGGTGGCGGATCGGGAATGCCGTCCTCATCTTGTGAAGTACTAGGAATATGCCAACCCCGTGTACGATGCATCTATTCATAACAAACCAAACTTTACTCACAAGTCTTTATTGAATTGCAACAAGAGCTTACTCCAAAACACATTACATAGGGTTTACTAATTTATACACAAGACCGCATCTAAACAAGACTACTTAACTTTAACTAGAACTAACTATTATACAACTCTACTCCTTTTCTCAATCACTTCAAACTTCGGGCTCAGTATCCATTCCGGAAATATTTACACCCTCATTATCACTTTCATCTACCATCACTAATTCTTCTGGATCTTCTTCTTCTTCTTCTTTTGATTCACTATCATTGGCAAGAATAACACCTGGGTCCATTGCATCAGCTCGAGGTTCATGGTTTGGATCCAGGAGATTGCTTAGCCTATGAACATCTTCATGCAAAGTAGTATTATGTTCTTCTAAATCTTCCACATAAAATTCTAGCTCATGAGTTCTAGCTCTAGCTACATCTTCTCTATGCCAAGCTTCATTCCTTCCCTCCACCATACGAACTAACATACGTTCGTAGTTCCTGTGAGCGGTGGTGAGACACCTCAATTGATCCTATAATTCTTCTACCTAGATGGCATCCAAGGCTCTATCTCTAGTAGCTTGTGCTAACTCTGCAGAAATCCTCTGTATCTCTGCCTGAGGATCAGGCCTAGAGCTGCTACTGCTAGCACCATCATTCCTAGGGGCAAGTTGGTGGCAAGGAACTCCTTTGGGTCCAACTGACTTATGGGGTGTCATCTTGGTATGAGCCATACTATAGGGAGCAAGATTAATCCAAGTAAGACAATCTAACAACAGTCTCAATAGCAGCAGGGGTGGATTACACAACTCAACCCAGACTCACTACCCAACCCAGACTCAGAAGCAAAGGAAGTAACAAGTGAATTAATCATGATGCATGAATTGTTCTTACGAACAAAAACATCAAAGCTCATAAAGTACATAAACAACAGTTGTTTTTATATAGGGCATAATAATATTACTACTCCACCACACAAAGCCTTTGTAATCAAATAAGAAATGGTGAGAAAGAAATTAGATAAGTCGGAAGCAATTTGGACCAAATTAACAAGTTAAATTTAGTCATCCCAAATCATTTTGAAGTTTTTGTAAAACAATACAACAAAAACTTTGTAACGATCACTCTCATACCATTTTGTGGTAGAACCTCCTAAATTATAGGGCCCACATGCACCTGTCACTGTCCGGCGACCTCTGACATCTATGCATATGTTCCTGATAACTTAAGAAGACTGTTGGGTGTCCTCGGGGAACCCCGAATCATCCACGATTTCCGAGCAGGATCCCATTACAGAGTCATTGTAGTATTACAACATTTATTCAAATATATACATCAGAGTAAAATAGCAGAAGTCTTATGATAACTTAGTTTACAAACCCGTTGTTTCAAACCTTACAAACTAAGTTCGATAATTATTACAAACCATAGGAGTAGTGGAGTGGTATCATAACATAATACAAACACACAAGATAAGTATCCTACCCAAGGATCACACATTTAATTATCGTCATCGACCTAAACAACAGTCATGTAGCACGGTCCAAAACAGACTTGCTCATGAGGCTCACCTGCAACAAGGGTCAACGAACCCTAAGTACAAAAGTACTCAACAAGACTTAACCAAAATAGAAACTGATATACTCAGGAATGCAGGCTCGGGGATTCAAGGTATAGCTTTAGCAATAATCAAAGTTTTTTTGCGTAAAAGCGCTTTGACAAAATTCTTTACTTCAACATATAAAACTTCATAAGAACCATATATGAATCTACCATGATCCATAATGAGATCATGAACTTTATATCAAACTCTTTCTCAAATCCAGCTCAAGTTTCATTTATTAACTATGATGATGAATAGAAAGTTGAGTCTCCATAACCGAGGAGCAACGACAATTCGAACCAATTATAAACCCAGCTGGGAATTCCAGACCACACGACATATGCAGGTTACCGAACTACATATACCAACCTACCCTTAGGTCCTCTAAAACAAGAATGGTCTGCGCCACTCGAGAATATAGTACTCCACCAATCCAGCCCATTGCCACGTGGGTACATGCTATTCCCGCCATCTCTCCACTCCCAGTGCGCGAGTAGCCATTCTCGTAATAGAATTGCGGTGGCGATGATCCGGCGACTGCGGTGGACAAAACGATCAAGCAACAAGGTATTAAGCACCAGAGCATTGAGATGAAGCTAGAGGTACACTAAGCAAGAGCAATGGCTCACCGGAGAGCGCTGACCACGACGGCGCAAGCACGACAGAGATGCTGCCGGTCGCAAGGAAGAAAGCGATGCACAGCGAGTTCCCAGCAAAGAAAAGCGACCAGAGTTGGTTGGCTGGGTGCGCAAGGACTAGGCGAAGCTAGGATAGGCTTGGCTGCGATGGTGAAGCACTACAGCAATGGCGCGGGCTCGCCGGAGTTTGAGCAACGGCGACGGGAAAACAGAGCAAGGAAAAATGAGAAGAATGGCGACGACATAGGCTAAATAGCGCGGCTTAGAAGCAAGGAGAAGACACACAAGGCCTTTTCCCGCGCCAGCGCAAAGCCAAGGGCAGCCACAGGCACGACTGGAACCGAGCAAAAGGTCACCGGCAATGTAGCTTAAGCGGCGAGCACTGTTCAACTTAATTATAGAATTGCCATTCGTCTAAATTTCCAAATTACTCCCAAATTTGTATAACAACTCAAAAATCTCCAAAAATAAAAGTTGTTCAAAATTCAAAGTTCTACAACTTTGCTTTTATAACCACCCCCTAATTCGGTCTACATTTTGAAATGCAAATTTGAATTCAAATAGGGAACATTTAAAGAATTACGCCGTTTCAAATTACTTCAAATTTTTCTAAACAACTTTGAAAACTCCCAAAACAAACTTTGTATGACTCAACAAGCTCTACATTTTTTCTTTAAGGCTCAACCCCAAAATATACTTTGATTTTGAATTAGGTTTTTCGGGGTAAAACAATTCACTGGAAATCAGGGTTTTCGGAAATCCAAATCCAAACAAAACTTTGAACTTGATCCAAACCATACAAGGCAACACTTATAACATAAATGTAAACTTGTTTTAGTGAATGCATATCAAAGTTTTCACCAAGGCCAAATGCTTTGCAATGCATATGATGACATGGCAGGTTTTAGTATTTCAAACACCCGAGGTGTTAGTGGGAAGCAGAGAGTTGCCTGCATGTGAGTGTGCCCCAGTTCTCGCGCCCGAGGCGCATTAGTGGCAAGTCACGCCTAGGTGACATTCTGTCTGACCAGGCGATGTCTTGTCGACCAGAGCATGTCCCTCTAGCTCTGGCTGTCCCCTCGAATTTCTATCAGCATTGATTTCACATTTGCATTGAATAGGGGAAGGCGAAGAGTTTTTCATCCCAACCTTTCGCCTTTCCTTAGCTGTTGGGCCCCTTCTTTAAATAGGGGGGAGAGGAGTTCTCGTCCCACCTCCTCGCCAGCCTCTGAGCCACCACCTCTTCTCCTTCCTTTCCACCGAATGCAGCAGTCCTACCAGTTGTACTCAGAATTTGTTCCCAAAATCTTAGTCCTTAGGAGTTGTTATGAGAAGAACAGAAAACTTAGAGAATGTTTGCAAAGATAATATAGGAAGTGTTTGCAAGATAAACGTACTTTATCATTTGTATCAGCCCCCGAGTGAGGTCCGGCCCCTCGCAATTTGCAGGGGTTGGATGTCACTAAAGATCGGGGATTTGTAAAGACAAAAACTAATAAGAAAAAGCATGTCTTTATTTAAGGATAAAAACGATGTAGCTGCTCAATGTTCCAGGCGTTGGTGAAGACCTCGCCGTTGATGGTTTTCAACTTGTAGACACCCAGTCAGAGTACTTCCGTGAGGACGTATGGCCCCTCCTAGGGTGGGGAGAGCTTGTGGCGGTCCTTGTTGCTCTACACGAGGTAGAGGACAAGGTCCCCGACGTTGAAGGCTCGGTCTCACACCCGTCGGCTATGGTACCATCACAACGCCTACTGGTACTTGGCTGAACGGAGGAGGGCAATGTCGCGGGCTTTGTCTAGCTGGTCCATGGCGTCTTGGTGGGATGCCTCAGCCCCCTGTTCATCGTATGTTCTAATTCTTGGCGCTCCATAGTCAAGGTCCGTTGGGAGAACGGCCTCGGAACCGTAGACTATGAAGAAAGGTGTGTAGCTAGTGGCCTAGCAGGGAGTTGTCCTAAGGCTCTAGAGCACCGCCGGGAGCTCAGCGACCTAGCGTGCCAAACTTGTTCAACTAATTGAAGATCCTAGGCTAGAGGCCCTATAGGAGCATGCTGTTTGCATGCTCGACCTGCCCATTCGTCCGAGGGTGTGCGACGGCCGCCCAATCGATCCAGATGTGTTGTTCATCACAGAATTGAATGAATTTCCTACCGATGAACTGTGTGCCGTTCTCTGTGATGATGGAGTTTGGTACTCCAAAGCGGTGGATGATGTCAAGGAAGAATAGCACAGCTTGCTCGGATTTGATCGTGGAGATCGGTCAAGCTTCGATCCATTTTGTAAACTTGTCTATGGTGACAAGCAGGTGGGTGAAGCCCTCGGGCGCCTTTTTGAGTGGCCTAACCAGGTTGAGCCCCTAGATCGTGAAGTGTCACGTGATGGGGATCATCTGGAGTGCCTAGGCCGAGAGGTGAGTCTGCCGAGTGTAGTACTGACACCCTCCGTAGGTGCATACAATTTGCTCAGCGTCGGCTACTGCAATGGGCTAGTAGAAGCCCTGTTGGAATGCGTTTCCAACCAAGGTCCTCGGCGTGGCATGGTGACCACAGACCCTACCATAGATGTCGCTCAGCAGGAGTCTTCCCTATTCGCTAGGGATATAGAGCTACAGGATCCCGGTGTGGTTCCATTTGTAGAGTTTGCCCTCTACAAGAACGAAGGACTTGGCATGACGTGCGAGCCGTCGAGCTTCCGTCTTGTCCATCGGTAGTGTGTCGCGGTGGAGGTAGTCGAGGTAACACATTCTCCAGTCATTCAGAGGGTCAGGCTCTGCTGCTGGATCCTCTTCAAGCTCCATGACCTTGGGGTCAGACAGAGTAGTCGACGGGTTAGCCCTCGAGGCCAGATCAGATGGGCCATCGTTGGCCCATTTCGACCCCTCATAGCATATCGAGGGCTTGCATTGATCATTAGCGAAGACACCCATCGGTACTGGCTCTCGGTCGAACGCTACTTTCACGAGCATGTTGGCCGCTTCATTGAGGCGCCTTGGGATGTGATTGAGTTTGAGGCCATCAAATCTGTCCTCCAGCCGTCGGACTTCTTAGCAGTACACTGCCATCTTGGTGTCATGGTAGCTCGATTCCTTCATGACTTGGTTGACGACCAGCAAGGAGTCACCCCTGATGTCGAGGCATCGGATGCTCAACTCGATGGCAATTCATAGGCCATTGATGAGCGCTTCATATTCGATGACATTATTTGATGAGGGGAAATGGAGCCAAACCATGTAGCACATGCAGACCCCAAGGGGTGATACGAAGACCAACCCCATGTTGGCGCCCTTTTTCATTAGCGACCCATCGAAGTACATCATCTAGTACTCTTGATCGACGACCACCGGTGGCATCTGGACCTTGGTCCACTCCGCAATGAAGTCAGCCAGCACCTGGGATTTGATTGTCATTCAGGGGGCATACGCGATGCCTTGATCCATCAGCTCGAGTGCCCACTTTGTGGTTCTTCCTGTGGCGTCCTAGCTATGGATGACCTCACCAAGAGGGAACGTCATCATGACTGTCATAGGGTGTGACTCAAAGTAGTGGCGTAGCTTCCTCTTGGTGAAGAGGATGGTGTATAGGAGTTTTTGGACTTGGGAGTAGTGAGTTTTGGAGTCGGACAGTACCTCGCTGATGAAATCCATAGGGCGCTATACCTTGAAGGTGTGCCCCTCTTCTTCCCACTCTACTACTAAGGCGGCACTGACCACTTGCATGGTGGCCGCTATGTATAGCAAGAGCGATTCTCCATCGCTTGGAGGAACTAGGACCGGGGTTTTGTTAGAAGTAGCTTGACCATGTGAAGCGCCTCCTGGGCCTCGGCTGTCCACTAGAAGCGGTCGGCTTTCTTCAGGAGTTGATAAAGGGGGAATCCTCATTCATCAAGGTGCGAGATGAATTGACTGAGGGCAGCGAGGCACCCTGCGATCTGCTGAACCCCCTTTATGTTCTGGATCAGGCCCATCCTTGTGATGGCTGAGACTTTCTCTGGATTGGCTTCGATGTCATGCTTGGAGACAATGACGTCAAGCAGCATGCCCCTCGGGACCCTAAAAACACATTTCTAGGGATTGAGTTTGATGCCATTTGCCCAGAGTTTAGCAAAGGTTTGTTCAAGATCGGCGACAAGGTGGCCAGCCCATTTGGACTTAACTACGATGTCATCGACGTAGGCCTCAACGGTTCACCCGATGAGGTCCCCAAAGCAGTTGAGCATACAACGCTGATAAGTTGCCCCAGCGTTCTTCAGACCGAATGGCATTGAAATGTAGCAGAACGATCCAAAGGGTGTGATAAAAGACATCACGAGCTGGTCGGACTCTCTCATCGTGATTTGGTGGTAGCCGGAGTATGTGTTAAGGAAGCAGAGGGTTTCGCACCCTGAGGTAGAATCGACTATTTGGTCTATGCATGGTAAAGGAAATGGGTCCTTTGGGAACGCCTTGTTGAGACCCATGTAGTCAACACACATCCTCCATTTCTCGCTCTTCTTTCATACAAGAATGGGATTTGCTAACCACTCTGGGTGGTGTACTTCCCTGATGAACCAAACAGCCAACAGTTTTGCTATCTCTTCACCGATGGTGCTGTGCTTTTCCTCGTTGAAGTGGCGCAGGCGTTGCTTCATTGGCTTGGAGCCTGGATGGATTTTCAGGGTATGCTCAGCAACCTCCCTCGGGATGCCTAGCATATCCGAGGGTTTCTACGCAAAGATGTCTTTGTTGTTGTGGAGGAAGTCGATGAGCGCGCTTTCCTATTCGGTGCAGAGTGTGGTACCAATGTGTACCTTTTTACCCTCAGAGCTACTGGGGTCTACGAGGACCTCCTTGGAGCCCTCTACAGATTCGAACAACCCGGTCGATTTCTTTGCGTCGGGCGCTTCTTTGGCAACATTCTCCTTGAGGGTGGCGAGCTCCCCGGAGCCGATGATTGCGGTGGCGTGGCCGCAACACTTGACCTCGCACTCATAGGCCCACTAGAAGGAGGTGCCGATGGTGATGACCCCCTATGGGCCCAACATCTTTAGCTTGAGGTATGTGTAGTTGCGGACGACCATGAACTTCGCATAACATGGATGTCCTAGGATGGCATGGAAGGTTCCGGGGAACCCTACCACATCGAAGGTGAGGGTCTCAGTCCTATAATTGAACTAATCCCCAAAGGTGACGGGTAGATCGATCTACCCTAATGGCATGGCCTACTTACTAGGCATGATGCCATGGAAAGGCGCTCGGATCAGGTGGAGGTTCGTTCGGTCGACACCCATCTTGTCGAGTGTCTTGGCGTACGTGATGTTGAGGCCGCTATCTCTATCCATTAGTACTTTTGTGAGTCGCTTTGGGCCAATGATCAGGTCAACTACAAGAGGATACCTCCCTAGGTGTGGGACAGTATCCGGATGGTCGACCCAGTCGAAGGTTATGGCAGATTCTGACCACCGGAAGAAGGCAGGCGTGGCCGGTGCGGTCGTATAGACCTTGTGGCGCATAACCTTCTAGCAATGTTTAGAGTCACAGGCCGTTGATCCTCCAAAGATCATAAGGGCACCATTCGGCATCGGAAAGGCATTGTCTTTCTCCTCAGTGTCATCTGTAGCATGGGGTGGATCCTTCCCCTGCTCCCCTTTGTTGAAGCTTCCAGACAAGAATTTGCGCATGAGGCCACAATCCTTGTACAGATGCTTGGCTAGGAAAGCATGGTTTGGGCATGGCCCCTCGAGCATTTTTCCAAAGTGGTTTGGAGTGCCCTCCATGGGCTTCCAGCCACCCTTGCGGTCGGCAGTGGCCACGAGCGAGTCGTCGCGCCGTTGCTTCTTATTCTTTCTTTTGGCGGAATAGTTGGAGGCGCCTTTGCCGGCGCCCTCGTCCCACCTCGCCTTGCTGTCGAAACGGTCAAAGATTACTCTGACTACCTCCTCTCCTAAGACGTGGCTAGTGGCGATGTCCGAGAGTTCCTTGGTGGTCTGTGGGCCCTTGCACCCCAGCTTGTGAACCAAAGACTCACAGGTTGTCCTAGACAGGAATGCTCCTATCACATCAGGGTTGGCGACGTTAGGGAGCTCATTGCACTATCAAGAGAAGTGCCAGATGTACCCGTAGAGGGTTTTGCCGGCCTTCTAGTGATAGTTCCAGAGGTCCAAGGAGTTCCTAGGATGCTTGTACATGCTTTGGAAGTTTCCCACAAAGATCTCCCTCATGTCCGCCCAACCTTGGATGGTGTCGGATGGGAGGTGCTCCAACCACGCTTGTGCCGAATCGGCGAGGAATAGTGGAAGGTTGTGGATAATGAAGTTGTCATTATCTGCACCACCGGCTTGATAGGCAAGCCGATAGTCTTTGAGCCAAAGCCCAGGGTTTGTCTCCCTGGAGTACTTAGGGATGTTGGTAGGCAGTCGATACCTTTGTGGGAACGCAGCGTTGAGGATGTGGCGGCCGAAGGCCTGAGGGCCTGGTAGGCCGGGGCTCGGGCTCCGGTCCTCGCTGCTGTCATAGCATCTACCACATTGAGGATGATAGCTGTGGTGGGCTCCTTCTCTTGAGTCATTGTAGGCACGTCTGCGGGCGTCGATGGTGCTACGTGCGTCGTGGTTGTGGCCGAGACATTGATGCACCGAGACAGCGGTGTGCTGCCTGCCGCCTAGCAGTGTTTGGTGAACCAATACATCCTTGGCAAGGCACACCGAGGGTGTGCGCTGGCTGGTGTCGAGCTCACATCGCCGAGACAACAAGCTTTCCTCCTGCTGCGCCGCCGCACGCTCGAGCAACATGCGAATTTCTCGGTGGGCCCAGTGATCCTCGGTCGTCATAGCCTCTAGGAGGCTGTGAAGCAAGGCCATTGCAGCGGCGATGTTCTGGCTTGCCCGAGCGAAGTGAGGGAGGGTCCCATCATCGATGAGGATCCTTTGGTGTACATCCTGGGTCGTGGCCCATGCATGACCACTATTTCCACGGCATTTGATCTCGCGATTGATCTCCACGTACTCCCCCATGAGCCCTTGCCTGGCCTCATCGATCTCCTGCTTTTGAGCTCTTAGCTACTGCATCCTTACACAAGATGGGGTGGCTACCTCTCCTCTAGTCCTGCCATTGGGGTTGCCTACCAGGGTAGCTTCCTCCTTGGAGGTGCTTTTGATGCACCCTTCAGAGGTTTTTGCCATAAAGCATTCCTAGGAAGGGTGATGGCTCCCCCTACTGGAGGCAGAGCTAGAGGATGATCTTGGCTCCTCCATGAGGAGCTTGTGGAGAGACTCCATGTCATGTTCAATTACCCCCACAAACTTGATGTTCGCAGGTGGCTGAACCATGCGTAGTGCCACAAGGTGGCCAGCATTTGCCACGGCGTTGTGGAGACCGAACAAAAACGCTATCGAGGTGCTCTGTATGTGGCATTCTAGAGAGAGGAGCCTCTCTCCAAAAGGCGATGCCATGTCATTATCATTGGAAAGGGCAAGGTGATGCTGGATCTCCCTGGACTGCTGGAGTCCAAGGGAGACGCCGAGCTGGTGCCTAGGTCTCTCGTGGTCGAGGCCGATGGAGGGGAGAGATTGGAGGGCGGTGTGCGCTCGTACCAACTCTCCTCCCACTGTGATGACAAAATCTAGGCTCCCAAAATGCACGTGTGCGCCTAGGACCCAACTGATGTTGTGGTTAGCCATCCATAGCCTGGTTTGGAATGTGCAAAGGCCCCTACCAGGCGCGCCAACTGTCGGTGTTTTGAACAAACACCGGCTATTAAATTTATAATTGATGCGTGTTAGGCCTGGATGGTGCGCTAAAGGACACAAGGTTTATACTGGTTCAGGCTGAATGTCCCTACGTCTAGTCTTTTGCTGCTTGTGTTATTAGCATCGAAAAAGGTGGTAGTAGGGGTACAAACGGTCGAGAGAGGGACGGGTCCCAAGTCTCTGATGGAATGGTCGAAAAGGTCGCCGAGAGCTTGGTCGCTGCTCAGTTCTCTATGAGGTGTCGTGTGTGTTCAACTTATGTGTCAAGAGTTGATCCTGTTAGTGGGGGGCCCTGCCGTCCCTTTTATAGACCAAGGGGCGAGTAGGGGTTACAGATGGGAGAAAGGAAAAAACCAGAGGCCAAGAAGCCCATCCGAAGGTGTTGAGCCCTCCTTTTCCGCTGAGCCAGCCTTACTAAATGGCCAGACGGTGTCAGGGATTGGCACATTCACCGGGTGCTTATGTCCTGGCGACGCCATGCCCTTACCGGATCAGTAAGTGGCCACGTCCCGTCCCGCCCCCTCGGGCGGTGTGTCAGACAAGGGTGTTGACCTATGGCCCTGTGGGGAGCGGACGGCGTGGTGATGGTACATCTGTCACTATAGATGGTGCGAGTCTTTTTCTGGACCATAGTGGTTGTCATATGCCTGTGTTAGTATCCATGCCCGAGGGCTGATGGCGGCGCCTACAATACTGTGGGACAAAAATCGGCGCCTACAACACTATTCGGGCACTGTTAGGTCGGAAAGGGCTTAAAGCGCCCGTCCCATCGTATCCTAATGGTACCTTCCTATAGGCATGCAGGGAATGGTCCTTGGTATGGCGATTGACTCAAATATCCTATCGTACCCTGTGCTTGTCAGCATGAAGGTGCAGGGTGCAGTCATCGGGCGAGGCAGAGCTAGCCCTCAGCCATCGGGCAGCACAGAGCTTGTCCTCAGACATCGGGTGAGGCAGAGCCCGACCCCAGATGCCGGGCGAGGCAGAGCCAGCCCTCGGGGGTTAGGTGAGGTGGAGCCAGCCCTTAGGGGTTGGGCAAGGCGAAGCCAGCCCTTGAGGGTCGGGCAAGGCGGAGCCAGCCCTCAGGGGGCGGGTGAGGCGGAGCCAATCTTTCATCGTTCAGGCAAGAAGCATAGTAGCATCCTTGTCTGACCGGAAGCATCAACATTCGATGGTTATTAGTTCCACATTGTTGGGTACCCCAGTATTAGGTCCCCGACAGTATGCATCGCTGCAAGCACCACCTGCGCAAGGAAGATCACCGCGCACCTGCGCCAGCAGTGGTAGCGACAACTGTCTCCACATTGTATTGTAGATAACCTTGATGGCCGGGCAGTGGCACAGCACACACCCCTTGTTGCTAAGCCACCTACTCATTGGTCCACCACTGCCGCCTGCCGCCGCTACCATTGATTCTTCCCTGCCCTCAACCCATCTCATGCACCACCTCATAGTGTCGTCATCGCTTGCACCGCCATTGTGCCTATCACCAGATTGTGCCCGCCATCGGTGGCATGGGTGAGATCATTGAGGCATGGCTGGGGTCTGCACTTTTCCATGAATATGGTTTGTATCCCGGTGAGGAAGCAAGCCTCTGGGTTGCTGACTTGGGCCAGGCTAGCAAGGAGGGCAAAGTAGTTGATGAGGTCAGCCCCTGTCCTCCCATGTCTAACCAGATCTAGAGCCAGATGCTGACCGACGGCAAGGATGCCATAGATGTGGTGCATGGACAAGCAAGTCGCCCATAGGCTATGAAGGTCATCCATGGGCCAATCTAAGGTCATAGTGAGGTGGCCGGCGATCTCAATTTGCTTGTTAGTAGGGAGCACCATCAGCAACATGATTGTCGGCGTGGATGGAGCTACGGTGTGTGGATGGCGGTGAGCTGGAGGGCTAGAGAGGTAGAGTGGCACAACTTGTGTTGATTGAGGGGGAGGCAGGGGAGGCAGCTGAGCCACGGTTACAGTAGGAGTTCTCTAAATACCCTCTAAC
Source organism: Miscanthus floridulus (assembly GCF_019320115.1). Classification (NCBI taxonomy): domain Eukaryota; kingdom Viridiplantae; phylum Streptophyta; class Magnoliopsida; order Poales; family Poaceae; genus Miscanthus; species Miscanthus floridulus. The sequence continues at coordinate 113,873,565 of NC_089580.1, read as the reverse complement.
AATTGGCGTGGGAACTTGCAATGACAACACGGTTCAGATTACCAGGTGGGTAGGCGACCGGGTGCATTGAGTGTACATTGTTTCCAATCCCATGAGTCAAAATGTGAAACAGGGGATGCCAACCAACTACAAAGCCTCCATCATCATGTCCTATGGGAGAGCAACCATTTGGATCTCCTCTTTAACCATCGTTGCTTCCTATGGGAGAGCAACCGTTCAGCTCTCCTCTTTAAAATGACCAATAGGCTATAGAGAGCACCACCAACCAGGGTATTCTCTCATACATACATACCAGTACACATCACATCACCTCCTCCAATCCCTACTCACCAGCCAATCCCTACTCATCGGTGGCACTAGAGCGAACAATGGGGCACTAGTCATCTAGCAAGTTTTCCACCGACTACAAAGACGAGGACGGCGAGGAGGTGAATCGACCAACACTGAGCCTCGAGCGCAAGGAGGAGCCCACCGAAGACGACAGGGAGCCCATCAATGATGATGAGGAGGCACCACCGGTGGTAGAGGATGAGGAGGAGGAGGAGGAGGCGCCGGTAGAGGAGGTGGACAACATCACTGAGACCATTCCACTGGGGTTTGGCCCCATGCCATGCAACAAGAAGCGTAGGCTCAACCCTCCATCCCCCAACACAATCGTGGAGGACGAGAATGACTCCTCATCGAAGTAGGACGATGAGGAGGGCGGCGACTATGGTGACGGTGGTGGTAGTGGTGTTGATCAATAGGTTTAGTTAATTAGTACAGTAGCAGTAGGTCTAGTACTAACTAGTAGTAGTACAATGGTGGGTGCGTTGTAGTGCACTTTTGGTCTATTTCGAATGGCCTCATGTACCCATGTAAATTTTAGGAATTAGGAATCAATATAATGGCGGTTTTAACTATTTTTGAGTGCTTTTCATGTATTTTGGAATGTGCTTTTGATGAGGGCGCACAGGTAATGGCTTTTTTGAATAGTGAACAACATTGCGATGAAATGAACAAACTGATATAAACAATGAATAAACAAGCACACTGCCAATTATAGATTGAGATACATCAGCATTATTGACATCCAGATACATACCACAATTAACTAAGTTCAAACCATCGCCTAACTCATCTTGTCTCCGTCCATTTCTACACCATTTTTTGCATGTCCGGACTATGGCAAAATGAGGGGGCGGACTGTCCTTTGGTTGTCGATTTTGCATGTCCAAGATAAAAGAGTTGGCCGGACACCTAATATATGGTTTGGCCTTGTCTAATACAACATGGCCAGACTATGCTTTGGTGTCATAAAAGATTAGGCACCTATTCCTGGGTTGGTTTTGCAGAGCTAGGCATGGCTACATGCATAATAAGAGGAGAGCAGTGCTACTAGAAAGATAACATGACATCAATCTAGACTTCATATATATAAGTGGAGTACAACAATGATACGAGTTCAGACTATATAGCCATGCCTTCATCGACCATAATAAGAGGAGAAACATGCCACACTAGTCATACAACTACTACATAAACATACATACTAGTTCTAACTACAGATGATTAACATGACTTCGTAGTAGTAATGAGCACTAAGCAGCATACTCATCCTAACTACAAATGTTTACATGACTTGATACTACTAATTAATTCAATGAGTAGTGCCATCCCATAGCTCTAAGCAATAAGGGTACCAACAGGCATGATCAAAATCCAAAACCCGCAAGGTAAACCTACCTAGGTTGAAACTAGCAAACCTCACCACCATGTTGAACCAGAGGATCACATCACCCGCTCCCGCCGTGGGGCACCGAGAGCCAATCTGGCAAAGGCGAGCTAGACCACGATGGGGCACCTCTATATAGCCCTCAGACATGTCCTCGGTGGATGGTGAGTAGGACCACTATGTTGCAGGAGACCCGCTCCTGCATTGGGGCGCTAGGATTGGATCCGGTGATGACGAGCTCGACCACGACGTTGCCACCGATGATGGCAAGGTGGACTGCACCGGGAGCGGTGGTGGAGAGTGAACCACTAGTACCGGTGGTGTCAACATTGTCATTGTGGGTGATAGGAAGACCAATGCCAACCTAGGGGATGGTGTGTGGGACCACAACAGTGCCTACGACGATGGCGAGGTGGACCACATCGGGAGCGGCGGTGGTGAGTGAACCATCGGTGCCAGTGGCGTCAACATCTTCATCGTGGGTGACTGGGAGACAAATGGTAGAATAGGAGATGGCTTGCAGGAGCACAACAGGTACCAATAGTCAAGAAGGGTACAAACAGGCATCGAAGCAGGGTGCACCAGCGCATTGGAGGAAGCATGGATCGGAGCCCGGCCACGGTTCCTCGAGGACCTAGAGTGCTTCATGGGGACGCCGTTCATGGGAACCGATAGAGAGGTGGAGGTGGGGACTTTGGAAGGTAGTGCGAGGCCAGGGCTTTTGGCAATGCAAGGGGGGAGTGAGGCTAGGCTTTGTACACATAGGGATGGCAGGGCTAGAACAGGCTTCTGACATGACCACATGACGTTCATCATTACTAGTACTATTCGAGTAATGAATATTTTAGATGGTCGAACCTTCTGTCATTGGGTGAAGTATATAGTGCAGTCCATTCCAAGCAGTCGCAGGCTCACGGCAGCCGAGGGGCAGTAGCCAGCTAGAGATGGCTACATGGTTTCATAGGTTCTGATCGTCTGCACACCCTAGGCTGTGTTTGAAGCTGCTGCTTCAGGAATCCAATACCATACTACTTCATGCATGCAGTCACAGATGGTGCAGCTCGTATTTGTAGCACAACCGATTAGACAAAAATTCTACTCATAGCTAGGTACAAGAGTTACAAGTCTGGCCCATTCAAATTTACACTGCTTGGACTATCAGGCGAACATACGGTTTACAAGAAATACATAAATGTCATTTCATCTAATATCATAGAGGAACGTGGTCGGGGGAAAAGTTGTGAGCGAGAAGGTTGGGAAAATGCAAACGAGTGTGGGAAGGGGGAGCCAAAAGGTAGGCGATTGATGCAATGCTATTGAATGAGGGAAGGGGACAAGAGTGAAGCGAATGTGGCAGGAAAGCTAGACACAAGAAGTGAATCGAGAGAAAGAACTTTTGGCCACCATGACATGCTTGACACCTGAATGCCTGGTGCGGTTGTGATAGGTCTTTTTTGTACTTATTTCACTCCAATCCAAGCAGTCATAGCAGTCAAGGGGCAGATTGATTGCTACTCCATATGACACTTTATTCTATCCTATGAGGTCAAATACTCAATGGGTGGACTTTCTTGCGTTCGCAGTAAAAGTCAACAGCTATTGCTCCATCATTCTGCATTAGATCGAGGCGAGACTTGTTTAGATGAACTCCTCACTCCATGGTTGTTTCAAGGTCAACAAATTTTATCAAAGACATGAGTTTGCCTTAATAGAGATCAAAGGCACTCATGAATGTTTAGCATATTATAGATCAGATCAAAGACAACTAGAAAGAATTCTATAGCAAAAAGAAATCAACATGGGCTACAAACTAGATACAAAATGACCAAAGGACCTGAGCTACACCATGCTCAATAGAGTTTAACCCACCTAATACAAAGTTCAACAAAAGTTAACACCAATACACAAATAAGAGTTCACATCTTCGCAAGGGCATCCCACAGACCAAGCCTATCCATGACTACTAATACTACTGATACATCTAATAGATAGGGTCGAGGCTAGCATGCAGGATCAGCTCCATGTCCCCCTTCCCTATGAAGGCGTTGGCAGCTAGCTCAAACTCTTGACCAGATTGGCGATGTCATCGTCCTTCGATCCTAGCGAAAAACCCTACTTCGCCACCTAGATGTTCACCGCTACACCAATCTAAAGCTAGGCAGTAGCCAGCACCATGGCAACACCCTAATGAATGGCTTCGGTCACCATGGCTCAAAGGTGGACCAGTAGAGCTCGGAGGCGCTCCTCTACGGTGACTGGATTGTCCGCTATTTCCATGGGGAAGGCCATGTCATAGGTGGCTTGCGCGCATAGCTGTAGGGTCTGGACCCATGTCCTCAGTTCCATAAGAAGGTTCATCATGTTATGGGCTTGCTCCTTCACCATTGCCCAGTTGGCTCACACCTGGGATGCCTCATTCTTGGAAACTTGAAGTGCGTCGAGCACGGCATCTAGCCCACCGTGTAGCATTTCGGCATTCAGCCTAAACAATGACAACAACGCTTGGACCTTATGGTAATCCTTCAATAATTAATGGTAGTCTGTGTCATCCACTCTTCTAATGATTCGTCCACTTTAGAACCAGAGGGTTGTGTGGGGACACATGGGCTCACTGGTGGCGAGCAACGATGGGATGACTCTCTGGCAAGACTAAGGGGAAGCCCCATGACTGAAGTTGGCGCCATCTTGAAGAAAGCACTACATAATGCAAGCCAAGTTCAAGCCCATATAGGATAAGGGGGAGAACGATCAGATTGAGAATGTAAACGACTTATATCGAACTGACCGACGTAGCATGGCACAGAATCATGGGTGGCTGCCCCCATCGGTGGTTGCCTCACGGGGATGCTTTACGAGCACGACCATGGATGAAGAATTGGGCTCTAGGGCCAACGAGGCTCGGGATGCCGTCATGCCCACGTTCACCTATTGAGAAAGTAGGCACATTCCAAAACTAGTTAAATTAAATAGCATGAACACATACTAGCTAGTGTGAGCATTGCTCGCATATTCTAGTTAAATGAAGATAAACAACAAGAACAGTGGTATGGCGATGATCCACCTTTGAAGGGGGAACTTGTGGTGGGTCAGAGACCACGCCGAGGAGAAGTCTGTCTGTTGGAGGAGGATTGCCAACATGGAAGGCATCCAGGCCTCCCCATCGCCATGATCATACGTGGACACTCCAATACCTGTCATCATCAGATCATCTACCTCCTCCAAGCGGATGGCGACGCTCGACTCAATTGTAGGATTCACCGTGCCCTAGAACTCCCACTAGGGCTGGCCCCTCATCTTCAAGGGGAGGACCCAACGGCTGATGAAGGTACGGATCACCCTCAGTGTTGTCAGTCCTCGGTCCTTTAGATCCTCAATCGCATCCAACAATAAGTGCAAATGCTATGGTTCTGACAGGGTTGATAGCCTTGACCATGATTTCGATGTGTCAGGACACAGTAGATCCTTAGAAAAAGTCAGTAGCGGTGGCCACTCGTTGTTGGGTACATAGAACCACCTATGCTCCCAATCCAAGTCTATGGCATAGTGGCATTTAAGGCTCAGGTAGCGCTCCTCCAATCTAGGACAAACTTTGATCGAGGCACCCCCCCATCGGACAACAACGGTGCCATGAGGACGCTGATAGAACCACCCAGAAAAGAAGCTACCATAGATCATAATGGGCAGGTATTCCCAGGAAGCCCTTGCATAGCATGATGAAGACCGAGAGGTGGAGGATCCCCTCTGGGGTTATGTCATGGAGGCAGATCCTGTAGTAGAAGAGCAACCACCTAAGTAAGGGGTGCGCCAGTAGCCCAAACCCAAAAAGGTGGAAAGGGATGAAAGTGACAACCTCATTTTCCTTTGGCCTCGGCTCCACTTCGCTTTGGCAGCCACTGGGATCACCCTCCCCCCCTCTCTCACAACTGGTCGAATTCAGCTCGGTCGATAGACAATCTCGTCCACTCTATCATGGTCCTGGCAGGAGGCATCGATGGCATAGTAGGGTGGAAGGCAAAAGCTTTGGGATGGAATTAGGATCCCTAGAGAGAGAAGGCAGTAGGGATAACCTTCCCTCTCACGCCCTTGTCTCAGCTGCTATAGTTTGGGGGCCTTCGACCACCCTACGACCGAGACATTTGCATGGGTGGGTAGCGGGGCTTCACCCATCCCATCAATGCGATGGGCCAGGAGGTGACGTCCCCTGGTGTAATAGGCTACTAATGCCACCCACGCGCGCGTGCCTGCACGGGATTGTAGGAGCACCTTGTTCGGGTAGTCAAGATTTTAGACGGCCGGACCTTGTGTGATCCTGTGAAGTATAGACAGTGCGGTCTAATCCAAGTAGTCATGACAATCGAGGGGCGAACTATGATGACTTGCTTCAATTTCTCTTGGTTTGTAGAGGCACACATTAGATTATAAAAACCGAATTCTAAATAAAATTATCTTTGATGCATGGTTTTTGCAAATTCAACAAATCTTATCAAATACATGAAAATAAGACGAGTTGGGTTCAACACAGATCAAAGCCACTCATGACTACTACTACTTCTGATACAAATGTTGTGATCGAGTGCACTCCATTGGCAATAGTTTTACTCATAGCTCTATACTATATATTGTTCGACAAGATCAAATGTGCCACATGCGGACTTTCTTGCGAGTGTAATAAAATATGAACAACTATTAGGCTGCTCCATTTTGGTGGCTTGTTTCTCGATGAGTATTTCTCAGGAGGCATGCTCCTTAGAGATTGTGGAGATGTGGCCTTGCCTTACCTCCTACTATCGCTCAACATCTGCTAGAACTTGGGTCCATCGCCCGTGCGTGTCCCCTGCTATAAAAACAGAGGAAAAACAGGGGAGTCAATACAGTTGCCTTGTAACCTTGTGAACTCACCTTTCCTTCTCACTGTCTCCTCCCTAGGACCTCGTTCTTCAAACTTGAACCATGTCAGTGGAGAAGCATCCAAGGGAGGAGATGATGGTGCAGGACCTAGATGTGACCAGGCAGGCTCTCCGCGTAGAAAACCAAGAGGTGGAGCGGCTATGGTCATGCCTCTCTGCTATGGAGACAGCCATAGCTAAAGCCATAGTGGGTTAAGCATAGGTGCAACTCACTAGTAAGGCATTGTCATTACTGTATCTTCTTGTTTTGTGTGGCACTGCACCTTATTAATTGGTACAATTTTCTCATTCATACTCTTTTAGCCATCTTGGAGCAGCTGAACGCCGCGTCCATGCTACCGATAGGGCCAAACTTCCTTGAGCGCATCTATGCTTTGCTGGCATGGATTCGGGAGGTAGTGACGCATGGACTTCACCATGGGGCTTCTCCAACCCTGGCCACCGCCCACCTTTGTTCAAATGCGGACTTGTGTGTGGTGGAGCCAGGGTTCCCGCCAAAGCTGCCGGTCCAAATGGCTTCATAGGATTTTTTCCTATAGGATTTGGATCCTTTGAAATTCCTGTTTCTCCTCCATTCCAAAGGAGCCATAAGTTTTTGAGTTTCTTTTGTCCATTTCTTAGGATTCCATTTTTGTAGTGTTGGTGGGCCTCGAACAGACGGGGAGGTCTACCCACGTGAAAATTTCATTTTCGATGAAAATTTCACGCCGCGCCGCCTCCGCCTCTTCCTCCATCTCCATCCTCCAACCACCACCATCTCTCCTCCTGCTCCAAATCCTAGCCCCATGGCCTTCCTCTCTGCTCTCTAGCTGCCCCCTCTACCACCCCTCACTAGACCCTAGGCGCCATCGGCACAGTAGCTTGACTCATAAATCTCCACTCTCCAGTCGTACCCTCTCTCATAGGTTTCTAAACCCTAGATGGAGCTAGATCCCCTTCGATTCATCGACAGTAGGTTAGCTAACGGTGGAAGGACTGCCTCGATGACATATAGGCCAGATCCAAATCCCCTAATTCAGCACCTGTCACGACCAGCTAGATTCGAACCCTAGCCGAAGCTGGATCTAGTACCTCTTCGTCAATGTTGGCCGCACCAGTTACGTGACCACGATGACAAGACGGTTGTGCCAATGATGAAGCATAGCTAGGGTACGCGGAGGAAGAGGTACCCAAATTCCTTTTATGATGTGTGTTGTATTGTAGTGGTTCAACCTAGGATATGTAGATAGCGATGGGGTTGCATATTTCCTATAGTTAAGTATAGCTGACATGTGCTTTATTGGATTAATGACTTCCGTATAAGCTATAGTTACTAGTTAGGCACTTATTTGCATACTCTTGCTCTCTATTATGTTAACAATCGCTAGAAGCTTTAGTTAATAAATACCTTTGTATTCTAGATGAACAGCCACTAACTGGTTTTGAATGAGAGTAGGAGACACAAGTCATAAAGAATCATAGGAAGATGAAAAAACCAGGGGTGGTTGTTGAGGGATTTGATGATATAGATGAAACATATTCAGATTTACAAGATGAGCCAGTGGTCTTTGTAGTTGAGGTGCTTGTTCTACCTTGTATTGAGTTTGAGAGGGAGGGGCCGGGGGGTGGGGGTGGTGCAGATAGCAAAGCAATGCTTTGCTGTCTAGATAGCAATGCAATTTGTACATGCTTCCTACTTAAATTTGTTTCTCCAATTTCAGCGTCCGGTTCAAAGAAGCCATAGAGGAGGCTCCACCAGTAGGACAAAAGGCAGCACTGATATCAGTCCTAGAGGAATGCAGTCCAAGAGAGTGAAGTCAACATGACCTAGAGAGTTGACTCATGGATCTGAGAAGAACAAGCAAAACCACATAAAAGTGAAGTGCCACCAGGCTATAGGATCTTGCTCCTATGTTGTATAGCTGCAATCATTTGTAAGTTATGGTTGTGTTTTATTGTTACTCTAGCCTTTGTATAAATAGAAACTCATGTGCACTATTAATAGAAGCAATAGTGGCAGGAGCCTAAGGCCCCCTTTGGAATGTAGGATTAGAAAATCATAGGAATAGGAAAAATACAAGAATATGATTGGAATGCATGTGAAAAATAGAGGAATGAAAAACATAGGAATTTTGTTAGAAGGGGTGTTTGGTTTTGTACTGGAAAAACATAGGAAACCAATACAATGAGGTTTTACTGGATGTTTTTTCCCTTTGTTTTTCCTATGAAAGTTGAAGTATAGGAAACTTTCCTATGGTTTTCCTTCCCCCATTTCTTCTTGTGAACCCAAGGCCTCTACGGTGCTGATTCCATAGGATTATTGATTCCTATATTTTTTCTTTAGAAATCCTATGAACCAAAGGGGCCCTAAATTTGGCATCATCATTTAATTTTGAAGTTGCAATACCTGTGCATTGAGCTTATGTAATCCAAATCTATAACCTATTGTTTATTGCTTGAATTTCATAGTATGTAATCCATATCAGTACCTGTGCATTGTGCTTATGTGGAGGGTGTTTGGTTGAGGGCCACCGGCCACCATGCCACAAACAGTGGCTCACCACGAGAACCGGAGTAGCTGCTTGGTTGCTAACTTAAATGAGGCTACCATAGCTTTACTCAGTAGAGAATGAGCCACAAGAGTGTGGCGGATGAAAACCCTGCCACCCCCACAACTCGCCATAGCGTGGCTATGTGTGGCTAAGATCCAAACAGCCTCGTAATCCATATCAATATGAAACCTGCATTACTTGTTATGAACTAATTTCTTGGGTTTTCAATTAAAGTCCCCTTCCACTATCTATAACCTAATGTTTACTGCTTCAATTTCATAGGAAGCTATGGAAACTATGTGAGCAGAACCTGTTGCTGATGGGCACGAACTAATGACAAGTGCTAATGTTGTTCCCACAGTCCTTTGCCTCTCCCATGGTTAGGTCCACTCCTAGGTCAGCGGCAACACACTTTTTTTGAAGAATGCTGGTATCTCGACAAGCTCCGCCAGAATAGAGACATCGGCAGAGAGAATGCTTTGGGACCAGCATGTTGCTGAACAGGAAAGTTCCGCTAACCTCATTGAATAAGTGGATGAACTAAAGAGGAAAGCAGAAAAGACTAAAAGGGAGTTTGAGGAGTTCAAGATACGGCAACAGGAGGAGTACAATAAGCTATGTGAGGATATCATGTGCTTTAGCTCTTCTTCTGGTAACTCTCAGTCGTCAACTCTATTGGCTTGATGCAGTGAACATTTGTGGTTTGATATGTGTACTCGTGTGCAGGTTTGATGTGGTGAAACTATCAGTGGGTTGCTGCTGATGTGTAAATAGTAATTTGATGTATTTGATTGTCATGCTGAATAATTATGTAAACATCTGTCGATGTTTTGGACCAGGGGGTCCTCAACCGGCTAGTGAAAGTGTACTATGTGTTCCTAATCCCAGATGGTGATGCAAAGAGACACAAGGTTTATACTGGTTCAGGCAATCGGTGCCCTATGTCCAGTTTGAGAGAGCGATCTTGTATTCCTTGCACTGAGGTGCTTGTAGTAGGGGGTTACAAGCTAGGCGAGAGAGGGAGCTAGTCCTAGGTCTTTGCATAGAGTGGCATGGGATGCTTGAGATGTTGATCTCTTGCAGTGAGGGAGTGTGTGAGTGTTACAGAGCGTTGTGCGTCGCTTGCTCGTGTGAGTCTCTCCCCTAGAAGCATCCCTGGTCACTCCCTTTTATAGTCGAAGGGAGGCACGGGGGCGGTACATGGATTTGCTACATGGCATTTTGTGAGTGGATGCGGCATGTCCGAGCCCTATAGCTTATCACTATGGTGGCATGGTTGGTGGAGCGGCCTTGTCCTCGGTGCACTAGAGCGACGCACCGGTCATGCCTGGTCCTGTGCGACGTGGGAGCTCCTGTGGTGGCAGGCGTGCCTTTTTCTGTTGGAGGCGTGCTGGTTGCTATATGTTTGACCAGCGCAGAGTGCCAAGGCTAGGTTGATGCGATGGCATGGGTGTGCTGACTCTGAGGATATAGGAGCTTGGCCCTATGCGCGACGTGAGAGCCCATGCAGCTTGACGTAGGGTATGGCGCGTACTGCAGATGATGTGCCGTCCCCAAAGTGCTGACAACGTAGAGAGCCTAGGCCCAGTCGATACAGAGGCTAGACCATCATGGGGGGCTTGGTGAGAGCGAGTCCCGAGGCTATAGGAGCCCAGAAGCGAACAGCCGAGGCTCGGAGGGAGCAGTTGTCCTTGTACGTCGATTCTGAGGCTACAGGGACCTGGACTTGACTTTCCATGCCATGTTGTCCTTGGAGTAGGGGTTAGGTAGCATAGTGCAGCACGGGTGTCAGTCATGGGCATAGTGCCGAGCATAGTGGCCGGTAACCCCTGCCCCGTCCTGTCCCGGACGGCATGGCGTCGATGTGACTCCCATCTCGTCGGCCACTCCGCTGTATCGAGCCGTCGTTTGGCTAACATCACAGGAGTGGTTGGACGCGTTGGTCGGATGTGACGTCCTCATCCGAGGCCTTGTGGCGCGGGGCCTTTAGCGAGGCGGAGAATCGGTACCTTGTCCGAGGCCTTACGGGCGGGGCCTCGGGCGAGTCGGAGAATCGGTACCTCGTCCAAGGCCTTACGGGCGGGGCCTTGGGTGAGGCAGAGAATCAGTATCTTGTCCGAGGCCTCGTGGTTCTGTTCTGGGCTGAGCCCGCTTTGGGTGAGCCCGGCTACTGTTCGAGGTGGGCTGAGCGGTCTAGCCGGGCCTCAGATAAGGTGGGGGTTTGCCGGTGGTTGTCTCTTGGCTTTGATATTTATAAGGTCTAAGCGATTTTTTCGGTTCTTGCTTAGGGTACCCCTTTTTATGGTATCCGACAACATCATTGAATAATTATGTACTCAATCTATGTAGCAGTGATGATCTTGAAATACTTTTATGATGAATTGATTATTAGGCATGTGGTAGAACCTGGGCAGGCCATGTGATCAAATAAAAATGTGACACATGGACGAACCAGTGCATGACACATGAAATAGCCATGGCACGGCACGTGGGCTAATAAAAATCTAACACATGGAAGGAAGCCATCAAGCCATGTGGCCGAATCAAAAAACAAAACATGGACGGATAGCACCGTGACATTTGGTCGAATAGGAAATGGCCATGTGGACCAATAAAAATATGGCACATGGTCCAATGAAGAAATGACACGTGACCCAACCGCAACATGACACATGTGCTAATAGAAAATAGACATGTGGAACAATAGGGGCCTGACACGTGGTCCATTAAGAACCTAAAACGTGCAAGAACCAGAGATGGCCACATTGTCCAATAACAAGGTGACACGTACTCGAACCATCTCCAATGCAACAGGCTATAGCAGGTACATGTGGAAAGCATCTCTAATGAAAGCAACCGCCAGTGTGGCTGCCCCCTGCCATGCATGCCAAAGTAGTTCTATGACAATCAATTTTCATCATAGATCTATCCAATTCTATGACAATTTTTTAGAATCGTCATAGAATTGCAAGAATGACGCGACTTCTATAACGAACCATTTTTAGCCATAAAACTAAACTTATGACGAATTTGGCTCCTTCAGTGATGAAAACTGATCATCATAGAAGTGGATATTCCATGTTCAACGCCCGACGAAACCGGCAGAGATCATAGTTTTTTTACCGCTGGTGCCATGATGGGCGTGTGCACTATAGTAAGTAAGATCCGTCGACGATCAGGTTATCACTGTCAGATTACCATATGAACTGGCGGTGAAGCAACCATTGTTTGAATGCACACATTGGTGATCCAAAGTCAATGTTAGTGTGATGTGGCGGTGTTACAACCACCAGGATGTTCATACGGTGTTGGATGATGGTCAAAATATGTGCCGTCCATTAGTGCGTATTGAATCCAGACCCTTCGTCTAGACTGAAGCCCTAATAAGCTAGCCCATTGTTCCTCTATTGCTAATTGTGTGCACGCCTCATGTCACGCTGTCGTCAAATCCAAAGGCAAGGTATGCTTTTGCACTTCAGTGATGGATCTTTGTCTGATTATTTTCCTCTTTAAGCCTTGTTTGGATGTTGTCAGATTCATCTCAATCCACATGTGTTGAGGTGGATTGCTATAAAATTTAGATCAAGATCCACATCAATCCACCCCAACACATGTGGACTGATCCAAACAAGATCTTAGTGATCTCATTAGTAAGGAAGTTCTCATCCTTCTGCACACTGACGATCACAGGCTCTATGAAATGGAGGAGGCCCCAGCAAGAGGAACACACTAGCCAGCCTCACAAAGGATGTCATTCTCGAGATCCTCCGCTGCCTCCCCATCTGCTCCTTGTTCTACTACAAATGTGTCTATCGCTCCTAGAACAGCCTCATCTATGACAACTATAAGGTGCTACCCTAGACTATAACAACTATAAGGTGCTACCCTAGACTGTAGCTAGCTTCTTCTACGATGGAGAGAACGGCATGCAAAACTTCACCAGCTTCATTGGTGAACACCCTAAATTGTCCTTATTGCCCTTCCCTAGGGATAATGTAGTTGTCTTATATTGCCGCAATGGCCTCGTCCTATGCTCATGCGTTGAGGCTGCAAGTGCTGGATCCTGCTATGTCGTCTGCAATCTGGCAACCAAGAATTTGTGGGTACTACCACCTAGCATCCATGATGTTGGTCAGGCTCAATTGGGGTTTGATCTGACAGCCTCCTTGTACTTCCATGTGATTGAATTTGTGGAACATGAGGACGCTGAGTGCCTAGGTGTGGAGATCTACTCATCTGAAACTACAAAATGGATCTATAAGGAATCTGAATGGGGCCAGGACATTGATGATGTGATACGTTCAAGATCAGCAAGTGTGTTTCTTAACTGTTTTCTACACATTATAGGGTACTCTATGATACTTATAGTGGATATGGAGGGAAAGACATGGAGGAAACTTCCTAGGCCTCGTGGTACTGTACCCTCCATCCATCAAGCTCAGGGTCACTTGTGTGTATGTACTGTTGGTGGTGTTGGTGGTCACAATATGTCTTAGCTTTCAATCTAGATCCTTGAAGACTTTGCTACTAATAAATGGACATTGAAGCATACTGTCAGCACGCTAAAGGTGTTTGGAAAGACTAATATTCAATTTGGTTACATGGATTATGAGTTGAACTACACAACGATTACAGTTCATCCAGAATGGAATTTGATTTTCTTTGTTGGGGAGGAAAGAAGATTCATTGCGTATGACATGGACTGCAAAAACTTCATGCCATCCCTGCCCATGTCTTTTGGTATGGTAGACATAGCATCCTATCAGGGTTCATGAGTAGACCTTACTTTCTTCCTTATGTTCCCTTGTTCTTGTTCTTGGAGTCATTAGCAAAGCAGTGAATAAAGCTGCATTTGATGTATCTCTCTATCATGACATGTTCAAATGGACCAATGTTATTTGATTGTCTATGGACATGTCAATTTCATCTAGGATGGATATTGTCGTTATTGCAGCTAAACTAGTGTGCCATCTTTGTTGTGTTTGCAAATTGGTTTATTTCGCTGGCGTGCCCTCCTCTGAGAGGAGGAAGAAGGACCACGAGACAATAAAAGAATGAAGCACTATAATAGTAGAATACTTAGCTTCATTTCTAATGTTATATGGGTACATGGGGAATCCTGATGAGGGCACTCCAAAATACACAAAAATGACACCTCAAAAGCACTACAATGCACACACCATTGTACTACTCGGCTAGGCTACTCATACTAACTACACCTAAAATTGAATTAGTCTTGCTCAATGCTACTGCCCCCGCCATTCCTAGAGGCAGAGGATGCCTCCGACCTAGTGTCTTCGCTCAACATGTTGTCATCCTCCTCATCATCATCAGACACGATCTTGATGGGCAGGAATGGAGGGATCTTGGGGTTCTTGTAGCATGGAGTTAGAGAGAAGCCCAGCGGAATGGTGGGGAAGTTATCAATGTTCCTGTCGTTGCTATCATTGCCCTCCGGCTCCTCCTCGAAGCCCGATAGAAGCAAAATGGTGGGGAAGTTATCAATGTTCCCACTATTGATGTCGCTGCCATCCTCCTCCTCAACGGCGACTACTGACGCCTCTGCCACCTCCTCCTCCTCCTCACTGGTGCTGTGACGATTCATCGAGTCCCAGACTCATCGCTGGACAAGTCACTAGATGACTCGCTAGTGTTGTACCTTGCCATTGCCCGTCACCAGCGGTGAGACAGATTTGCCTCCTAGTTATTTAAAGAGTATCATCCGACCACTCATTGCACTGTGCCACTTGATCTTGGACATTGGACGCCATCTCGATGACGTAGCCCAAAACCTAAGGTGATCGATGGTAAGGCCACGTCGGTTGTGGTTCCCGAGGCATTGCCCCAACGCTCCCTATCATTTCACATCGAATCAGAGCAATTTTGAATCAGAGCGTTTTGTGATGGTTGATGCTCGTTATGCTGGTGTACATTATGGTCTTCTATTTTCTGGTGTCTGGAATCTAAGCCATCCATCATTGTGTATTGAATCCAAGACATCCATAAGGAGAATCTGACATACAGGGCCCACACGTCAGTGAGTTGACTAAGAGAGGTAGCAGGAGTAAATTGGTCAGATCGCATCTTCTATAGGGGTTCTAGGGCTCGCTACCACGCTAGCATACACACATGGTGTGCCACATCAGCAAAAGTAGCAAATATGTAGTAGGTTTACTGTTTTGTGTGGCAAATATGTAGGTGCCTATGTAAAACTAGCAAACAGAGGAGTGCCATCCGTAAAGGATGACAAATAGTTAAATATCCGAAACCTAACGCCGGCCGTCCAATCCTGACACTCAGGGCATCCGCCACCACCTGCTATCCAAACAAACAAAAACCTATGCCACCCTCGTCTAGATCTCCGACCTACGCCATGCCAAAATCATCGTGTGGCCTACCCGTGCGCCTATGGTGGCCTCTGCTCCTCCCACCGGAACTCCTATTGACTGCTCCTGTGCCATCGGTTCCTTCTGTCATGCCACCACAGTCCATATCTCATGCTGCTACCTACCTCGGAAGCCAAAGGCGCAGACCTCATAGTCATTCAATCTAAAGGCGATTGGGCCTCCTCGCTATCTTCGGTAAGAATCAATTGCAATGTTACTGGTGCCCTGTTTGTTTCGCTGAAATTCAGCTTATGCTGATTTATTGTGAGAGGAAAACATTGTTTGTTCGCTGAAAAGTATTGCTAAATTGATTTGAAGTTTGGTGCATTGCAATTAAATTGGAAGCCATCACACTCACATACGTGCATTGTTGCCGGAATGCTAAAGTACATCAATTGAATTGTGAATTAATAGGAAGTATACATCAAATTTTGCGTTGTTTCTTTGCTACACACATTTTATTGAATCAGAGTAGTTTTGTGATGGTTGATGCTAATTTATTCTGAGAGGAAAACATTGTTCATCCGCTGAAAAGTACGGCTAAAGTCATTTGAAGTTTGGTGCATTGTAATTCAATTGGAAGCCATCACACTCACATAGGTGCATTGTTGCTCGAATGCTGAAGTACATCAACTGAATTGTGAATTAATAGGATGTATACATCAAATTTTGGGTTGTTCCGTTGCTACACACATTTTTCGACCTCCACATGTTATAGAGTAACAAAGTTTTGCAAGATTCCCTTAGAAATAGCAAAGTGTGGCTTCCAATTTTGTATGTTTTTTACCACCATCTTTGTGCGGTTTTGCAGGTTTCATGAATTAACATGGCTAGGACAAAAAATGCAAGAGGACCAAGAGGACAAGTAGAAAAAGTGAATTCGTTGTCGGTTAAAATGAAGCCCATGAAGTAAAATTACACCACGACACAAAGAGCAAATATAAGAGCATCAACAATTGTGAAAAGTAAGTGCAACAGCATGGCCGATATAGTTCCCCGACACTCTGCTCACAACTTAAAACGCAGTGGTATTGGTCAAGGAGCTTTATCATGGCAGGAGACGGAAAGGGAAGAAGAGGAGGAGGAACAGGTGTCGGTTCCCACTGTTTTGAAGTTATTGAGCCTTAGAGCTAGCAAGATTCAGGCATTGAGGTTTGCTCCCCTAGAGGAGTGGTTCCTAGACCCAAGGCTGGTCAGAAAAGGGCCATTCTAGACTAAACTTCAGTGTGCCTTCTACGATGCCATTTGTTGTCAACTCGTCAAGTGTTGTGCTCGCCATCAACTTATAGTTACTGAGGAAGAGATCAAGGGTCACCTGGCATACATGCCCAGACTATTTGACTTGTAGAATGGGCCGCACCATTATGTTCTAGAATGGGTGAAGATATTTTTTGCTTCTTTGTGGATACCCCGAGATCGAGATTTCATTGAGTTCATGTTTGACGGGGATCATAACCAGCTCACTAGATAGCAGATAGCTGAGGCTTTGGGTGTTCCACTTGTAGAGCGGAAAGTACATGAGTTATGTTACCCATCAGCGTATGCTCCTTGATGTGTCCTAGCAGGAGGGATGGAACCACCCATTGAGACGGTTTCGATTATCTATAGGCAACCTTTCAGTCCTTTGAGGAGACCAAAAGAGTTCACTACTACACAAACTTTAATGGAGGCGGGCATTTTTGATTTTCCGCAGCGGGCAAAGCCGTCCGCCGCGGCCTAGAGGCCACGGTAAATCGTGGCTTAACCGCGGCGGGCGGCTTTGCCCGCCGCGGTTAACCGATTTACCACGGCGGGCGGTGTAACGTGCCTGCCGTGGTAAATATACTTTTACCACGGCGGTCACGTTGAACCGCCCGCCGCGGTAAATTATTTTACCACGGCGGACATGGTACAGCACCCGCCGCGGTTATGTTCGTTAGCCGTGGCGGGCATTATTATTTGCCCGCCTCGGTAAATTATTTCCTGAATTAAAAAAAATACAGCAGCCATATAATTAAATTCAAATTCAAATTCAAATTCAAATCACATCCAGATTTCACAGATTAAACTTAAAAAGTATGCAGCCATTACACATGAGATAATATACATATATATACATTCACTTAGTCGTTCTTGTCATCGTTAATTCATTACATTTACATATTAAAGTCGTTATACATGCCCTAAGGAGTAATCTTGCGGACGCATCATTGTGGGCCATTTCCTCAACCTCTCGTACTCCGGTAAAATCGCTAGCTGGCTGTTCTCATTGAAGAACGTGCTCCCTTCAAGCACGCATTTGTCTAAGACAAACTTACATATGTCCGCCTTTGTCTGCTTGAAGGAGTGTTGGGTGCTCTGCACGTCTCTCCACCAGTTCAATCCATTCTTGAGCACCCTCCAACTGCTGCTATACTGCTTGCACTCCCTCAGGTACTCACAGACGTAGAAGCCACAGGTTTGTGATCCTACCAGTTGTTTGGCACACTGCATGATCGATACACAAGCATTAGAATATAGGCATTAGAACGCTTATGAACAGAACGCACAATTAAACCTTTCAAATACTTACCGGAAAGTTGCGTCTGATTTTGATGCGGTTCTTATGCTTAGCCTTAAAATTCTCTGTTCTTCGATCATAGCATTCAGGATCCTTCACGTACTCCTTATAAGCGCTATATGAAATGTACTAGTATTAGGCAGGGCATTAGAACGCATATGAGAAGACAGTTCAGTCACTTACACTCTGAGGCAATCTTCAAAGGCCTTGTACCCTTTTAAGTTTGGCATTCTCAACGAATCAAATACGCAGGCCCTGCCATCCTGAGGGTAGATGATAAATGCAACCCAGTGACCCTCGAGGCCTTGGCTACGCCATTGAAACAAAATACAGGTTACAATGAGAAATAATAATACTAGCTAGCTACCCACTTATCTCTACAGGCATGTCTTCGACTTACCCAAAGTGGTAGGCAGCTATGATACACCCATTTCTCCTGATCTTCTTCATTACTCCTAGTATGTACCTTGAAATGTTCAACTTCTCATTGTCCATTAGTTTCTTCCTATGCGCCTCTCTCTGTCGCTTGGTCAAGTCTTTCATGGTTGGATGATTGTCATCTAGGTGGTAACCAATGATGACTCTTTGAGCAATATGCATTGGAGATAGATAGATAACATCAAGTTTTAGTTCCTTGGATATATAGGCCATCAACCTGCAAGGACAAGCCATCGTGGCATATATAAGTAGTCTTGACCGATTCAAAGGCAGGTGATATGTGAAACTCACAATTCATCACTTACATAGAGAACAAGGTGACTTGGGCGATGTCAAGGTCTTGTTCCCGTAGTAGTCTGTACATGTCGTGGAAGTCCACGGGGAGTTCTACATCATTGCTGGGCAAGTGGAAGTACTCCGCCACAACCTTGACTAGAAAACCATGTAGGCCAGCTTTTGCCGCTTCCATGTACCAGAGATGAAACCTCCTTGTCTCCCACCTTTCCTCGTCGACGAGCTGGGCCTTGGTTATCATGAACTTCCCATGCTCGTAATGGCCGAGGCAGTCATCCGATTCAGGAAATAGATGGAAAGGTAATCTCGGCCTAGGATAGAAATGTTAGTACCATATTATGGCAAAGAAAAGTTATTAGCAAATTATGCTCGCCGCTACCATACCTTTCGAACTCAAGTGAGTATGTGAGATGCCCTTGGTCGCCTTTAGTCTTCGCCGGCAGTGGAGGACAGTGGCTTGTGCTCGCAATGGCAGCAGGCGGTGTCTTTGCCCCTGGTTCCTCCGTGCCTCCCGGTCCTTTGCTTGTGCCCTTAGACGGACTATCGGGAGGTGGAGGTGGACTTGTTGTTGGAGGAGGAGAACGAGGGTGAGGGCTTGTGCCTTGGGGTGACTTCCTTCCCTTGTCATCCCCGCCATTGCCTTCGTCATCGCCGTCGCCATGATCCGGATCATCGGGGGGACAAGATCCGGCAACGGATGGTTGTGATGCTGGTGTCGCCATCGGCGTAGAAGTCGGCATCGAGAGAATGATCTCTATGTCGTCCTTGTTCCATAGGACTTCGAAACCAATGGCAGCTCCAAGGATCATTACCCCTTGTGCAGTTGGATATTCCATTTCAAATTCTTCGTATTGGGTCGCATACCATGTAAGTATCACGGCAGCATAGTTGGCAGGGATCTGGTCTTGGTTGAAATCTTTGATATCTTCTTTGGGGTGCATGTAACCCTCACCCACGGTCAACTTTTTCGCCCTGCCGAACGGGATGTTGAGGTTGACGCGCATGGGTTGCCGGATGTCGTCGATGGGGTGCCTTGGGTGATCCTCGATCATCGGCAGTGGCTGCCCTTGTGTCTGCCCTTGTGGAACTTGTGGCACGGTAGAGTGTAGGCAGTAGACAGTAGAGTGTAGGTAGTAGAGTGCAGGCAGTGGATTAATGGGCATAATGGCAATTGGCAATGCCAAACTGCCAATGACAAGCAAGAGAGGCAAATGCCAAAAAAGTTCATCATTGCATATGCCAAAAAAGGAACCAGCCCCATTAAACAAAAACTTTCTCAGGTAGAGGAGGAGGGAGTAGAGGAGTAGAGGAGGAGGGAGTAGTAGTAGGCAGTATACTAGTAGTGTTCACAGGCAAAAGCTATAGCATTAACTGCATATAAGCCTTCATGTATCTCCTAAGCATGCAGATTGACAACAATGAAAACTTTCTCAGGTAACAGCTACAACATACATCTTCGACTATCAAAGCACATATCTAAGGAACTATCAAAGCACATATCAAAGCATGCAGTTCAGGTGATTATTCGACTGATCTAGAGGGGGCAAAGCAAAGAGACCAAAAGCAACAAAACTGACCCTAGACATACAGATCCAAATTCAATAAGCCCAGTTTAGGTGATTATTCAACTGAAAAGATTCTAGAGGGGCAAAGCAACAAAACTGATTTTTACTTGATACGATTCATATCTAGTACAACTACAAACAGTTGGAATTGGAAATTAAGGAGTAAGACAGGAGAGAAATGTACCAAATTGTAGGTTGCAGCTGTACCAGAGCAGATGAATAGGAGTGCAACCTTGAAGGCCCGACCGCAGGAACGGAGCTCCGGCCACCAGCCTGCGCCCTACAAGCCGTGGGTGGTGGCGCAAGACAGCCGGGGCCCGGGGGTGGTGCAGCACGCCGCCGCTGCTCTGCCTACACCTTTCCGGCGGTGATGCCGGCCGGGCTACGTGAGCACAGCCATGGGCGAGAAGGGAGCACTCGAGATGGTGGCGGCGGTAGGATCCAGTCACTGCGAGCGGAGTCGTGGTGGCGGCGTCGGCAGCAGCCAAGTCGAGAGACTCGAGAGCAGGTGCTAGGGTTCCGGTGACAGGGCGCCGGAGGAGCACGGGGGCGGGGCGCAGGCAAGGGAGAGGAGGACGGGGGCGCAGACCAGGCACGGGGAGGAGAACAGGGGCGGGGGTCGGTGCGTGGAGGAGCTCAATCGGCGGTGGAGATGGCGGCGGCGGCGTGAGATTTTGGTAGCCCTTCAGGGTAAAACTGAACCACACGAAAGACTTAGAATGTTGAGGGTGGGGACGGCTTATATAGGTTGCGATTAACCGCGGCGGGCAACGTAACAGCCCACCGCGGGAAATGTTTACCGCGGGGGGCGGTTACGTTGCCCGCCGTGGTTAATCTATTAACCGTGGCGGGCTCTGTTATATGCCCGCCGCGGTAAAGATCATCAGTTCAGAATTCATTAGCTATTTTAAGTCTCATGAAGATGAAACTAGTCTATACTAACATAATTCATTAGCTAATTCATTAGCTATATTCATTAGTCTATACTAACATAATGCATTAGAATTCAAAATCAAATACAAATATAAAAATAAATATAATATCAATGATATCCCACCATATCCGATATATTTGCATCCCTAACAAGTAATAGGGACATTCGCACCAACACTCAACAACCACCTATCTAGAAGCGCTGAGTGATAAAAAGAACCCTTGGCTTTTTATTACTTGACTTTTGTAGCACACTTAAGAATCTTATCCTCTTTTATAGAGTATGCATATAGAGTATCTGGGATTGTTACATATAGAGTCTCTAGGATACATTATTATATATATGTCTCTGGGATACGTATAGAGTCCACTACATTATTACATATATATATATATATGTCTCTGGGATACATAAATCATTTTGGTGCAGGTGCTTTCACCGTCCTCTTCTCACCATCGGGGCGGGCCCATGGCATCATCCTGGACTTGTTGAATCGGTCCTCGACGGCCTTGATCTTCTTTGGGTGATCGGTAAAAAGCTCGAGCTCTACGTAGTTGTTGTATTGTTCGGGACTCTGCACCCCATTAGCTCCCACAATCCGCTGCTTTTCGGACACAACCACATGCCTTTTTGGGTCCTCTGCATATATATAGTAGGCCACTTGTGCGACATTGGTTGCTAGTACCCACGGGTCATCTTTGTAGCCGATACTTTTGAGGTCCACGGTGGTTAGCCCATAACTGTCCACTACAACCGCATTCGGTTTGACCCACTAGCAATGGAAGACGGTTATGCATAGGTTCTGGCCGTAGTCAAGTTCCCATATTTCTTCAACTTGCCCATAGTATTGCCTCCTCTAGCCCGTGTACTCTTCTTCGCCCTTGTATCAAACACCGCAGTTCTGTGCCGAGCTCTTCTTATCCTTGTCTTTCGTGTGGAACCTGTAGCCCTGGACGTCATACCCTTGCCACATGGTGATTTGGCTGGATGGGCCTAACACAAGCCTCTTAACGGTCTCCGTATCTTCATTAGGGCATCCTTCAAGGGGTATGTGTTGCTCTTTGAGCCACTCTACGAAATTGCTCTTGTGATGGTTCTAGACCCATGCCTCCACGTTGTCCATCATTAGCGGCGTGGATCTCTTCCAGGTTCTTTCCAATATATTTCTCCATGCTCACTAACTGATGAAGGATGCTGTAATGAGCTTCTTGCACCATTCTCGGGTTGGCTCACAGTATCCTGACCATCAACACCGTCGCCGGCTTCGTCGGCCATGTCTTGCATTACATCATCCACCGTGATGTAATCACGACAATTGTTGTCACGGTCGGCTGGCGCAGCTGCTGCGGAAGGATCTTTATTCACCGGTGGTGCTGTCGTCGTCGGCATCGAAGAGGTAACTCTAGATGCAGCGCCACTCGCACCAACTCTTTCGCCGTGAAATGTCCAGACTGTGTAGCCCTCGATGAAACCATACATGATCAAATGAGTTTGCACCTCGCTGTCTTGGTGGGCTTTTAGGTTCTTGCAACGAGAACATGGACATATGGTTGTCATCCGCTTTAGTCTCTCACGGTGAGCTTTACCAGCCACAATAAACTTCCTTAATTCA
The DNA here is from genome assembly GCF_019320115.1 of Miscanthus floridulus. NCBI lineage: Eukaryota > Viridiplantae > Streptophyta > Magnoliopsida > Poales > Poaceae > Miscanthus > Miscanthus floridulus. The sequence goes on along the minus strand of NC_089580.1, from coordinate 113,850,645 downwards.
AAGAGGTACCGCGGATCATTCACTCTATCGATCCGGTACATCCATTCCGATCTATCCATCGTATCTACGAACATTATCCATCACAATCAACATTAAATAAAGAAGAATTAGGAGAAATTGATGATTTTTACGTCCAAAATCATGAAAAAGAGAGGAAATGACGATGTGAAAGATGAAGCATGCATCTATGATGAATCTAAAGTTAAAGAAATACATGACATCATTTTTTCCATTAAAATTGATCTAGATCTAGATCTAGATCTAAAGAGAACTCTAGGTGATGGAAATAAAGAGAGAGGATGGAAGGAGAGAGGGAGAGCCTTTATGAACCTCTTATGATGTCCTCCTCCCTCAAATCCAAGCCCTTCAACTCAAATCAAAAGTTTCCTTAAATTTTAGGGCAAAGCCTCCCCCCATGAGTTTTGAGAGAGGAAGACCCATGGAGAAGAAGGAGGGTCTGAGGTTTGTATATGTACAGGCTTTACCGCGGCGGGCAACATAAAACGCCCGCCTCGGTAAATCAAGTCTTTACCGCGGCGGGCAGTTTAAAGAGCCCGCTATGGTAAACCGTATTAACCACGGCGGGCTGTTCATACCGCCCGCCACGGTAAATAACGATTTCCTGCGGCGGGCAGGTAAGGTTGCCCGCCGCAGTAAACCAATTTCCTGCAGCAGGCGCCCCGGTGGCCGGCCTCACTGGCCGGCCACCGGTTAACCGTGGCGGGCAAAAAAGGTGCCCGGCACGGAGCGTGTTTTGGCCACGCTGTGCAAATTCATTCCTATAGTAGTGGTTGACACAACTATCAACTGCTCTCCTCCTTGCCTTCAAGAAGTCATTGTACCCAAGGGCCGAATTTGGTGAGGCAATCATAGTCATGCAATAGTAGCTACTTTTTTTGGTGTTGGGACACATTGATTTCGATATTGTTGACTTGCTCATTTGTGAGTGGGGGGACTGGATTGCTGATGATTTCAAGGGAAAGAGGAGGATGCCTTATGTTCATATCATTTGTTCGCTCATGGCAAAGACCATAGGATCTCCTGTCTATTGCATTCGGTTGGACAACTCTAGGGTAGGGTTCCCAGACTATAAACCTCCTGTGCTAAATGATAGACGCAGAGGAGCATGTGGCTTGATAGCGGTGTATGAACTTATGACACCAGCACAATGAGCCGAGGTAGGCCAAGAGGACTTGTGTTTGAGAGAGGCAGAGGCTAGTGCAAATCTTGTTGGGATGGTGGGTGGCTATATGGATACTGACAGTGATGACAAAGACTATATGCAAACTCCATCACCGGGTCAACAATTATGAATAGCTGCACATGATCATGAGGCAGGAGCTTCTGGTGAGTCCACGTCAGAGAGTATACTATCTTTGATAAAGATGGTGTGCAGCATGCATAGAAAAATGTGGCAATTTAACCAAGACCAGGCAAGGAAAAATACCGCGATGAATGAGATGCACGCATCAATACTCAGAACCCAAACCACGATGCTTGAACAAATGCAAGAGGATAGAGCCAACTAGGACTATAAATTTACCTACCTTATTGAACGTAGAGGTCTTCCACCTCCACCGGATAGGCTGCCAACTAATCATGCTTTGTGTGCTACTCCTAGTCATCATCTCTCTTAGGGTTTGATTTTACAGGTTAAACTGATAGATAGACAATAGATGAATAGGATAGGGACTGATGGTCAGCCAGATACGGGAAGTAAAGCTCATTAAGATATAGAGACTGAAGAACAGACAAATATGGGGAGTGATGGTCAGCCAGGTATGGAAATAGGAGGTCAAAATGTATGGTCTCGAGAATAGAAGGACATGGAGATCGGTTCTACTAAGGCTGATTTGATAATTGACAATGTCGTAGCTGACGTGACCGCTGCCCATGGAAGCGGTAGTACAAACTCATCACAGGAACCTAGGATGCAAGAAGGAGAAAAGGAGAAGACTACCACTACCACTGACGATGACGCCATGACCACTGCCCATGGAAGAAGCACTATGGAGTCAGCACAGAAACTAGGGAAGGAAGGAGAGAAGGGGAAGACAACCACTCCCATCAACGACGCAAGAAAAAGTGCCAGCGATGAAATTTAATTACCAACGTAATCTTTGCTTCAAACTCTGTTGCAAGACAGTCTATGTATAGATACAGTACTTTGTGAACTTGTGTGTGCCTAAACTATATGTTGGGTGCCCACCACTTCTATTTGCTACTTATCTATGTGTAAGATCGCGCCCTATATATGAACCAGGTTGTTGAATTTCTCACAATAATGGTGGATCAAAACTCTACTAGGCACATTTTGATGCTTTCGATATCGTATGATATGGGTTTCCATACGGTGAGATTGTGAGACGAGTGTTCAATGACTATGTTGGTCCACCTCACATATGGTCATGAACTGCTTGAATGTTTAGCTTCCTTTGGTATCATCATTGTCCTTTCTTTGCACATAACATAATGCTTATAGCTACATTGTCATTGACTCATACATGTTGGGTATAGCATAAGACCAGTCTCAGTGAGAGTCATGGAATTAAATGTTTATGAAACTATAGAATGAAACATGGGATATGTATGGTTCCAAGGACCTTATGTGTTTCCCGTGTCATTTGGTACACGTGTCATCCTACTTTAGATTGACTTGACAAAATGATACGGTCCTGTTATGTATCCTCTGGCTATGTAGTGCTCTGTGGCACCTTGATCTTAGACATTAGGCGCGATCTTCATCGTTGCTTCGGTGAATAAGCATTGGGGTGAAGTTGTAGTGTCATTCTTGATGTCTCGCCTCCTGATACATGGTTTCGCTTGGGAAACATGACCCACAAGGAGTCATGGGGGGCGTTGCATAGGTGCATGGCTACCGTGGGAGTTGGATGGCCGAATGAGACTTTGCGGCTAGAAAAGTGGAAGAAACGGAGAAGGAGGCGATTACGTATCAAGCTCTTAGACTCACCTTCCCCTTTGCGATCTCTTGTCAATCATGTGCTCCACCTTGCCAAGATCAATGGAAAACGGCAAGCGCCCAAGGTCATCATCAGCTGATGAGCTAAGGACCAGCCGTCCTCATCTTCATGCCCTAATCTGATAAACTAGTCTTTCCTCCTTTGACTCATTCGATTTGCCCTAATGCCCTGTGCTATATAGGGATGACTTCTTCTCTCCAAGTCCATCGTCAGCTGCTCACCTCTTTGGCGCTCCATCCCTCCACCATTCCTTCTCCCACGACCATCGTCGGTGATGCTTCAGGCGACGGACAAGACACCAGCATGTTGGTCATGCAGCTCAGCTAGGCTAGTGCCACCATCCATGAGATGCACGTGGAAGTGGACCACCTACGATCATCCCTAGAGGCTATGGAGGTGGTGGTGGCTGAGGCTAACTAGGAGAGGGTTGTGGCACAAGCAAAGATTGCAGATAATTACTGCTACGATTGCATTTGAATCCGCATCCCATTGCATCTTGCCATTGACCTTTTTATTATTCTTTCAATCTTCTAGTCGTCCAAGAATAGCTAGACATGGAGTGCTAGAACATGGGGTGACATCTTCTCAACATGGTGACTGCCAGCCATGACCTTCATGTTGCCGAGGAGAGACACCAAGTGCTGGTGGGTCTCCTTGAATAATGGAACCATGACCTTGAAACCCTCCGTGGGGTGCCCATCATTGCTTGCAATGTGGTGTCCCCTGTAGTGGAGCCCGTTGCTCCAGTGGGGGTCGAGGAGCGCCTCAACACACTTCCTGCATGTATCACGGGCGTGGTCTCGCTCGGCGTTCGGGTGGGGGCCACCACAGCTCTGGCTGTCGCCTAGCTCTAGTCTGGCGATGCGGTGGACTTGCATGAAGCAGACATAGGATTCCTGCCACCACCACTATCGTCCCCGAGGAGGATTGCATCATTGGTGGCTGACTTTGGTACCGCCGGTGATGCAATCATTGCTACAGTGAACATGGATCACATCCTCCATTCTACTCTTGATGAAGAGTAGATCGGTTATGATTTTGTCCTCCCTGTCATTTGTAAAAATATCTTTTTCCCTAGAACAAGGACAATGTTATCTTATTACATTAATGGTGGAGTGAAACTGGGCAAATTCTAATGCTTTGTGTGTCGTATGATCTGGGTGTCCATGCGGCGAGATTATGGGATGAGTGTCCAACAACTATGTTGGTCCCCCTAATATATGGTGATGAACTGCTTACTCATAGGAGTATGATACGGTCGTTTCCCAACACTAAATTCGTACTTTAGAAATTAAAATGAGGGTTTAGCTTTGGTCTTGTTGGTTGCGTATCATCCGGGCGAGTTGAAGCGTCGGTCCTGATGGTTCGCCTTCCAATGCATGGTTAGTTATGCTTGGGAAACCCGCTCTGCTAGGAGTCATGGGGGCATGGCGTGGCTGCAACTTCCGCGGCCGTGGGAGTTCAACAGCAACCTAAGACTTTTTTTGAGTCTATAAAAGCAAAAGAAAAGGAGGCGATTAACTGCCAAGCTCTCAGACTCACCTTCCCCTTTGTGATCTCTATTCAATCCTCTGCTCTTCCTTAACAAGATTGATGGACCAAGGCAAGCAACCAATGGAGTCGTCACCTGAGTCGAGCAGCCGTCCTCCTCTTCGTGCCCTGATCCAATAAGCTCCTCTTTTGTCCTTTGTCTCATTCAAGTCATTGCCCTAATGCTGTCTGCTATATAGGGCCCACTCTGTGGCCAATCCACCATTGGCTGGTCACCTTGCCTCACATGAGCCTGCCACCTCTTTGCCATGCCATCCCTCCCCCATTCGTTCTATAGGAGCTCGATGATCAAGGACCATGACCAGAGCTACACCACCGTCTCAGAGATGCACGAGCAAGAGGAGTGGCTACAATCTTCCTTGGAGGCTGTGGAGGTGGTGCTGGCCTCAGCTCATGGGGAGAGGTTGTGGCATAGTCACAACTTGCTGATAATTACTGCTATGATTGCATTTAAATCTACATCGATCCCATTGCATCCTGCCAGTGACCTATTTGTTGTTCATTCTAGCCCTCCGAGAATAGCTAGCTGCGGAGCGCCGAAACGTGGGGCACCATCTTGTCGATGCGGTGACTTTTAGGCATGAGTGCTGTGTTCCCGAGGGTAGATAGCTCATGCTATAGGGTCTCATCAATCAATGGACTGAAGACCTTGCAACCCTCCGTGGGGCGGCAGGCGTTGCTTGCAACGCGGTGTCCCATGTGGAGGAGCATAGTGCTCCGACGGAGGTCGAGGAGCACCTCCATGCAATGCCTGTGCGTGTCATGGGTGTGGTCTTGCATGGCGTTTAGATGGGGGCCACCGGAGCTCTAGCTGCCACCTAGCTCTGTTCCGGTGACGCGGTGGACTTGCATCAAGCAGACCCGGGATTCCTGCCATGATCATCCCCGACAATGATTGAGTCATTGGTAGCTGACTTTAGCGCCGCCGGTGATGCAATCCTAGCTGTAGTGGATGTGGAGCAGATCCTCCATTCTGCTCTTGATGAAGAGTAGATATCAGGGGTGATTTCCTCCTCCCTGCAATTTGTATCCTGCTAGTTATCTTATTAATTTGCATCTTGGTACACCTTCTGTTGTTTGGTACAATATTTTGTGGCCTTGTGTGTGTCTAAACTATATCTTGGGTGCACACCCCTATTATTATACTTCGATTTTGTCCTTATCCATGTGTGAGATTGTGAAATATATACCCACCAGGTTGTGTATACAGTGATGAACTGCTTACTCATCGGAGTATAATCCGGTCTTTGCTCTTCACTCATACATGTTGGGTATGGTATGTTTCATAGCATAATAAGGAGTATCATCCAGTCATTGTCCTTCACTCAATTCCTACTAGAATGAATGTTTAACTTCCTTTGGAATCATCATTGTCATTGCGTTGCACTTATGTTTGGATTCAAGGATGGTGCAATGAGTTTACCATGATTTTATGCAAAATGACTTCACAAAATTGACCATTGTATTAAGGGCACCAACAATGGTATAAGTCAGTTACTAGCTCTAAGCCAACCTCTCAATAGTGCTAGCTTTCAGCAATGCCTCATAGTATGATTAGGTCCACATAACACTCTCACATGATCCTGGAATGTGTGTATGAGCCTAGCCTTGATCAAGAGCTATATTTTTTCTATCTTCTATTAAAATATAAAATATAAAAAATGCTTAGAGCTAGCTTATGAGCTAGCCATTATGGGTGCCCTAACCATGTCACATTTTTCGGTTGCGTATCATCCAATGCATGTGTCATCCTACTTTAGATTGTCTTGACAAGCAGATCGGTGATGTTATCTATTGAGTGGCATTTCGTCCGGCTATGCACTACTTTGTGGCTTGGACACGATATGGACGGCATAGCCCAAAATAATGCCGGTTTGGAATCCAGAGCAACCCACGGTGAGGCCGACCTGATTGTGGTTCTCGAGGCACTGTCCCAATGCTCCCCATCGTGTCACATTGAATAGGAGCGCCCTCAGTCGGCTTCTCCACCCGCACGTGCCTGGCCTCACCAATCTCACCACCCTAAACTCTGAGTCCCCCATCCACGCCCTCCATAGTGTGTCTTCAGGTTGAGCTCCCACTCCCGTTGTCATTCGCCTTTGGCCTCACAGCGCTCCTGGTGGTCTAGGGCTCATTATCGTTAGGCGTCCTGCCACGCTGCCTCATCCACCGCGTCGTCGCACTAGATGCCGTCAGCATCTTAGATGACTAGGCACAAACGCTATGCACCGGTGCCTCCACTGTCTTCCTCCTGCTAGCGTTGGTCACGCTGGTCTCATCTGGGACCCTCAATCTTATCGGTCCCTTCGTGCTCCCATTCGCCCTTCCTGATTTTGGCACTCTCTAGTTCACGCTCGCCGGTGCACTCCCCCACCCTGCAGTTGCCGTTCCCGCGCTCCTTGGGATACAGCACCATCGACTCTGATGACGACCATGCCCATGGGTATGTGACGCCCTTCCCAAAGGGTCACACTCTATGCATCATCGAACGGTGTGGGCAGCTGTAGTGCCCCATCTGCCCTAGTCGGGTGAACTAGCAGTGGACCAGGGACGCAGCTATGAACCACATCCTGGGGACCATGAAGTCCAATGCCACGGATGACAAGAAGAAGAGCTGCCACCATACCCTAGTGAGGAATAAGGGTAGGTTTCCACCACTACCTGTTGCTGGCGAGGAGTAATTTGGCAAGGATGATGATGGCTGGATCTAAAGGAGAAGGGTGTTGTCGCAGGGTCAAAACCACAGCAAGCATGTTGTTAGAGTTGGTCTCAGAGTACGGGGTCTCTGGTGGCTCGAGTGGACTGAAGAACACAAGAATTACATAGAGAAGACGCAATGGTTTATCCTAGTTTGGGCCAATTTGGTCCCTACATCCAGCAGTTGATGATCCTTATACTCAAGAGCACCAAAAATCTAGGGGGTTATAATAGAGTGTAAAGGAAGAAAGTTTCATAGGGGGTTAGCTTGGTGCTAATTCTAAGATCGCCTCGCCACTGGTGGAGTCTCCCTCTCATCAGAGAGTAAAGAGACGGTAGGATGTGATGGAGGAGGGGCTCTCAGTGCCCCTCTCTAGGTTGCCTTGTCTCAGAGCAGAGCAGAGGCAGATGGAATGGAATGGAGTGTCTGATGATTGAACCTCGATCCTCTCCCCTCTAGGTCTGACCTTATCCCTTATATAATAAGATAGGTCAGGTATAAGGTGGTTTGGGGGTTCTAGTCTATGGTCTACATGCATCAGAGTCTAGGAGGGGCTTGTAGTGGTGTGTCATGGACCGTCGAGGTGTCTTGGAGCCAAAGAAGCCTAGGCATCGTTCGGCTACTCTTTTCTGACACTCTGCATGTCAGAGGGTGTTGGCTTGAACCGGCCTCCTCTGGGTGAGGCCTTCTGGAGTCTTCTTAGTGGCAAAGAAGGTTGGCTCTAGGGGCTGATGTGCGGCCCTAGAAGCCCCCAAGCCCTCAGAGGCCATAGGAAGTTTTGTTTTCTTGTGTCATGCCCCAGACGTGACCCTATCGAAGCAGTAGTTGGTAGGGGCACGCCTAGGGAGCGATGCTAGCGGGGCTCGGGCATCGGTAGCCGAGGCTTGTCTTCTTGTGCCTAGGCCTTGGCTAGCATCGTTAGCCAGGCAGGAGCCAAGGGTTGGGCTAGGAGGTGTCATAGATCGGGAGCCCAAGGCTCGAGGAAGCCCTGAGCCCCAAGCAAAAGTTGTGGTCAAGTTAGGCTCGATTGGGTCTCTTTACCAAAGGATGCGCATGAGCGTGCCCAATGGGCATAGCCCCCAAGCCCCTAGGCAATCCTGAAGGGGTCGGTCAGGGGTCCTCTTCATTCGGGAACCATTGGACCCAAGGCTTAACATACTTGTATGTTAGGATCTCATCAGGAGCCCCTGAGCCCTTCGTGGCCTCACCTAGTGTGATGGCGACAAAGCACTGAATTCTATCTTTTAGTGACCGAACCCTCCTTGGTGGGGATGGCTTCCACTTGTGAGAGTGTTGTGCCCTACTTGGGGCCTTCTTCTCTAGTGTGATGGATGGCGCTTGGCTATCGAGGTCGAGCAAAAATGATGTTAATCCCTTCGCGAGTCCATGTCGCATGGGTCTTTGACTTGAGTGAGAGCTCAGTGGACTCATCTAGGAGTCATTGACTATAGGCCCAGGGGGCACCCACATTTTTGATTGAAGCCTACCATGGGCTGGGTGATCAAAAGCACTAGGCTCTGGCTCAAGGCCATCTGATCATCCGGAGCACCACGCCCTTCTGAGGGCTACGGTAAAAGGTCCCAATCCCCTCAAGCCGGCCTTCTAGGGCTGACCCTCTGTAGCCATAGATCAGGGAAGTGGGAGCGCACCGAGGCTTAGATAGAGGCCCTTGTTGGGCCCACTACTCAGTGGCTCCCAACCCAACTCCAGAGAGTTGGTTGGTTTTTAGGGGATGCGCCACCCGATCACCCATTGATCGAGGGTCAGGCTGCTTTGTCTGGGGAGCCGGTGTAGCCCTCGAGGCCATTGTGGGGCCTCCTTGCTAGAGATGGGGGCAGCTTTTGGGCGTGTCCCGTCTGCTGACGCCTTGTGTAGGCAGTTGATGGCGTCTAGGCCATTGTGCCTGGTGGAAGAGGTATGATGCGCATGTGCCCCTACGCTGTCCCATTTCATCTAGGAGATAGGACATCGGGGCCACATGGAGTAGATCTAGTGGAGGAGGAGCCGTGGCACTTGGTGCGCGTGGATCTGAGCCATCGATGATAGTCTATGGGCCCGAGGGGAGGCCGATCCCCCCAAGTCCTGTGAGGAGGCATGTGCAGAGTGGGTGGCGCGTGTGGGGGAAAGTGGAGCGGGGACTTGACTTGTCACCAGCGGTTCACCAACTCTGCCTTTACTATGCAGCTGAAATCATGCAACCACCCGAAGGCATGCTGCGGGGATTGAAGGAATGAATAGCCGATTCCCCAAGGTCCTTTGTAGCCACTAATGGCTAATCAAAGGGCCTAGAGCCACTCACAGTGCACTACCGTTGGCTATAAAGGGATGCCCCCAGGGTATGCGGCATCTTCAATCCCTTCCTCTAGCCCCATCATCTTCTTCCTTAGATCCATCTTCTTTGTCGGCGATGGCAGTAGCGATGAAGTGTGACGCTTCCCTCCAAGTAAGCTTAGTATTGTCCATCGGGTGGCTGCTTCTTTGAGGGTGGAAGGACTCCAGCGAGGCAGCCCCTACAACTACATGAGGTGGCTAGAGATACTCCATGATGCTACGTGGATCCCGCTTCATCTAGGCTAGGGGGCTACTGATCTTCTTCGGTCATTGTCCATGGCAGGGTCAGTCAATCCCTCAGAGGCCATTGGCCTAGGAGCCTAGTGGTGCAAGTCCCATAGAAGGGGTCAGGATGGCATCTTGTCAAGCCTCTTCCTATGGGATCCCCTGCACACGTGCCTGAAGTAGGTCTGGGGAGGCATGCCCTCTCTAGCGTGGTAGGTCCACCTCCACTACTGGAGTCCCCTCCCCTCCCCGAGGAGGAGAGTAGATCATCATGGGTTTAGGGGGCCGACCCTGTGCTGAGTAGAAGCAGTTTTTACCATCGTATATTGTAATTGGGTCGTTCCCAATCAATGAAATGAAATTACTTTCATGTGTAATCCCATTTTGCTCTTGAGTCATGCTCAGAGACTTGATCCCTCATTGGGCTAGGCTGTTATGATGATGGCCTCATTGGCCAAGATCATCGTGCCCATGCTGCTAGTGGGTAAGTCCATGACAACCCTAGGTTTATGGTCGTTCTGTGCCCCAGTCATATCCCCTAGAGCAGAGATCCTCAGCTTCCTGACCGAGCCAGTCATATTGTTCCCAAGCCCATCTGTCGATACTCGGGGGCTCGCTGCCTCCCACGTTGGGTCACCACAAGAAGCTCAAGTCAGTACTTAGACATCATTCATCAAAATGGTTAGGACGCTCCTGGGCTCCCTAGCTATAGCCACGTGGGCTCGCCTCCCGAATGTCCCTCACACTTTTAGTTGCTTTGGGCGACATTGAAGCCTAGTGGGCTGGCCTTGAACCCTCAGTGATGCCCCTTCTAGGGGGCCCTCAGACTGGCTTGCGGTGGGGTGGAATGATCCGATGAAGGATCGGGAGATAGGTAGAAATCTGCAAAGAAAAATAGAATGAACACAAGAGAGGGGAAAGAGGATATAGCTAGTAAAGCGATGGTCGGAGCCACTCCATTAGTGCCTTGCCGATCTTTCGCCTGCTCCTCTTGCTCTGCCCATCCTATCTTCACCTCACTTGGGGGGCTTCTATAGTGGTCCTCCTTTAGAAAAGGTCAGCAAGTGGTTAGCTTAGTCGATCTTGTGATGCGGCTGAGCCATTGTTGGGATGGCTCAAGTCAAGGAAGATAGCGAATAGAGTAGACAGAGGTAAGCAAAGTAAGAGGGTTGGGACTTATCTTAGTTTTTGTTGTTGAAGAGGTAGGTTGGTGGGGAGGTCAACAGGTGGGCCATGGCTTGGGAGGCATCATTTCTAGGTGGATGGCTCAGCGATGGCGTTCCCTCATGGGGAAAGGTCAGAACTCACCTTGATTAGGTCAGCCCCTTCTAGGGAGCCGAGCACATAGATGGAGGGGCTAGCCGAGCCATTGCTGTCGCTAGACATCTTGACCACCTTGCTGATGCTCGATTGGTCAAGCACCGCCGCTGTCTTGGTTGCCTCCTCCACTGGCGCCCTTCTAGCATCATGGCTAGGGCCATCGGGAGCACAAGGGGTGACAAGCATAGCTACTTGGGTGATGCAATCTTAGTCGTAGTAGTAGGTTTGCTTGAAGCTGCCCTTCACGGTGATGACCCCCTTTGAGCTGGGCATCTTGAGCTTGAGGTAAGTGTGGTTGGGGACGGCCATGAACTTGGTGAATCATGGTCGACCAAGGAGGGCATGGTAGACATCGGGGAAGTCAATGACCTCCATGGTGTGCGACTCCTTGTGAAAGTTGTTTGGCTGGCCGAAGGTGACGTTGAGTCGGATGCACCCGAGGGTTATGACTTCCCTCCATGGCACAATCCCATAGAATGTTGCCTTGCTAAGATGCAGGCTCCTTCGAGGGATGCCCATCTTGTTGAGGGTTCTAGCATAGAGTATGTTAAGGCTATTGCCCCTGTTCGTTAGCACCTTGGTGAGGCGCGTGGTGCCCATGATTAGGCTGACCAGGAGCGGGTAGCGCCATGGATGGAGGACGCAATCGGGATGGTCTTCTTGGTCAAACGTGATGGCCATTTGGGACCACTAGAGCCATGTTGGGACGGCGAGGGTGTGGATGGCATTCACCTCCTACTCGGTGATGCGGCGTTGCCGGCAGGATTCATATGGCTAGGAGCCCCCGAAGATCATGAGGCAACGCTCAGCCTCGAGCAACTCATTGTCTTCCTCCTAGGTGGTGTCCGCTGGGTCACCAGCCTTTGAGATAAGCTTCTAGGCCTTGCCCTATTGGCCGAGGGTGCTATGGTTGTAGCCCTTCATGGAAGCATAGTCCTTGAGAAAATGTTTCGCCTGCCCCCCTGTGGAATGGGTAGGGAGACTCGAGCACCTTCTCAAAGTGCTCTAGTCATGCAGCGTGCCCGTGGGGCTGAGGTTTGGAGGCATGGTCGGCCGTGGTGACCATCTCCTCCTTGTGGCACTTCTAGTCCTTGTTTTGTCTATCCTAGCGTCGCTAGGATGAGGCAGGATCGTCGGTGCCATTGCCACCACTAAGGTGGCTAGCAGCCCTGGCTTTCCCACTAAAGTTGGCCCAAATGGCCTCCTCATCGGTGGTGTACTGGGTGGCGATGTCCAGGAGCTCCTACATCATGTGCGGGGTCTCACGGCTGAGCACGTGGACAAGCACCTCATAGGTCGTGCAATAGATGAAAGCATTGATCACATCGGTGTCGGTGATGTTTGGGAGCTCATTGTGTTTCTTGGAGAAGCACTAAATGTACTCCCAGAGGGTCTCATTAGCCCTTTGCTTGTAGTTACAGAGGTCCTAGGAGTTCCTTGGGTAGGGGTAGGTACCCTGTAAGTGGCTAATGAAGAAAGCATGGAGATCGCCCCAGCAGCGGATGCTGCCGGGCTCAAGCTACTCGAACCAAGCTCTGGTTGAGCTTGATAGGAGCAGAGGAAGCTACTAGATGGTTATATCATTGTCTGACCCCCCGGCCTTCATGGTGAGGCTATAGTCCTCTAGCTAATGGTCCGAGTTGGTCTTGCCATCATACTTGGAGATGTGCGTCGGTGGCCAAAAACACCTAGAGTAGGGGGCCGCCAAGATCACTGCCCCAAATGCCATAGGGCCAAAGTGATCTAGGATGGGGCCCCCACCCTATCGCTCAGGGGTACAGGACTATGCCTAAGCATGGTGCCTAGCCTCCATGGTGTCATGGACATTGTGGTCATCACAGACTAGGTGGCGCATGGGGGAACACTGAGGAGAAAGGTCATGCCTTCACTCCTACCGAGGCTTGGTGCCCCGAGTCTATTGCCAGAAGTGTCACCACTGCTCCCTGCCACCCATGGGGTGTGAGCATCGGAGCGCCCCATGTTGGTGGTGGCCGTCATCTAGGATGGTCGGGAGAGCGTGGCGCGGCGCTAAGAAGCTAATCTTTTAGCCTACTGTTCAAGGGCGATGCAGAGGAGCCGTATTGCCTTGTTTAGCCACTCATTGATCTTTAGGTCTAGCGTGTCGGAGATGTCTTCCAGGAGGAAATAAGTGGCTGCCATGTTGTACGCCGCATAGGGGAAGTAGTGGCCGCTAGGAGCCCCTATGTGGGCGTCGTCATCATCGTTGAGAGGGTGCATGGTTTGCTGCTATGCAAAGTCCTACCTTTGGCACTCAAGCTTTGCCTCGGCGGCCTCCAAGTCCACCTACCGAGTGCGCAAGGGGTCTACATTCTCCTGAAGGTAGGCCATGCAGCTATGGGGACTCTGGTCTTGCTATGTGAGCCCAGGCGCCTCCTTAGCAAGATCATCACCGTTGATGTGGTAGCACATGCACGGTGGGGCATCATAGTCGATCTCATCGAAGTCATACTCTGGTCCATTCCCCAAGAGGACCTAGAGGAAGGCACAGAGCTAGGGGACATCAGTCCCAACTGTGCTAAAGAAGATGATGCTCTGTGGCGCCTCACAACTAATGAGGTGCTCCAGCTCTAGCTAGAAGGATGTCACCGTGTTCTGTATCCCGAAAGTCAGGTCTAGGAGGTAGTACCAGAAGCAATCAGGCGGCAGGAGCACCTCACTAGTGGTGATCTGGTGGTGGACGGTGGGCAGCATGTAGAATATCTAGCGATGGTCCAACATGGTAGGGTTTGAGCCTAGACCGCACTAGATCTGATGGGCCAGAACGTCGAGATATGCTCCCAAGAGTCCTGGCAGAGGAAGCAGCACTGAGGGCTTATTGCCCACTAGTGCAGCCCCATGGAGTGGACGAAGCTCACCATAGCAGTCGGCGATGTAGGCTAGGCTCCCAAAGTTGAGGACCTAGCCCAGAGCAAAGGCATCAGCCGCGATAGCGAACTCATTGGGGAAGTGGACACCACCATCTATGGTGGCGCCGCTTGCTCCGGTGATGAGGCGGGTGGCTCCGACCACCATAGAGCTAGAATCACACATGACGCTGCCCCCTACCTGGCGTGCTAGCTGTCGTAGGGTCAAAACCATGGCAAGCATGGTGTTTGAGTCGGTGTCATAGTATGGGGTCTTCGATGGTTCATGTGGACTTAGGAACATAATAATCACACAGAGAAGATGCAATGGTTTATCCTGGTTTGGGCCAATTCGGTCCCTACGTCCAACAGCTGATGATCCTTATACTCAAGAGCACCCAAAATCTAGGGGGTTTATAATAGAGTGTAAAGGAAGAAAGCTTGATAGGGGGTTAGCTCGGTTCTAATCCTATGGTTGCCTCACCACCAGTGGAGTCTCCCCATTGTCGGAGAGGAAGGAAATGGCAGGATGTTGTGGAGGAGGGGCTCTCGGTGCCCCTCTCTAGGTTGCCTTGCTCTTGGAGCGAAGCGGAGGAAGATGGAATGGAATGGTGTGTCTGGTGATCGAACTTCAATCCTCTACCCTCTAGGTCTGACCTTATCCCTTTTATAATGAGATAGGTTGGGTACAAGGCAGTTTGGGGGTTCTAGTCTATGGTCTTCATGCGCTAGATTCTAAGAGGGGCTTGCAGCGGTGCGCCATGGACAGTCGAGGTGTCTTGGAGCCGAAGAAACCTAGGTGTCATCCGGCTGCTCTATTCTAACACTCCGCATGTCAGAGGGTGTCGGCTTGGACCAGCCTCCCCTAGCTGAGACCTTCTGGAGTCTTCTTGGTGGCGAAGGAGGTCAGCTCCAAGGCCTGACATGTAGCCTAGAAGCCCCCAAGCCCCCGGAGGCCACGGGAAGCTTTGTCTTCTTGTGTCATGCATTGGATGTGACCCTATCAGAGGAGTAGTTGGCAAGGGCCTGCCTAGGGAGCGACGCCAGGGAGCCCCCAGGCATCAATAGCCCAAGGCTTATCTTCTTGTGCCCAGGCCTTGGCTGGCATTGTTAGCCGGGCAAGAGCCAAGGGCCAAGCCCAGAGATGCCGTAGATCAGGAGCCCATGGCTCGAGGAAGCCCCAAGCCCTAGGCAGAAGCAGTGGTCGAGTTAGGCTCAGTCAGGTCTCTTTGCCAGAGGGTGCACGCGAGCGTGCTCGATTGGCATAGCCTTTGAGCCCACTGATCTAAAGGGGTCAGGTGGGGGCTCTTCCTCGTTCAGGAACCATAGGACCCAAGGCTTAACATGCCTGTATGTTAATATCTCGTCAGGCGCCATATGCATCGTTGTCAGGCCTTCTATGTACCAAAAGCTACATATGTAATTAGCAATCATGACTTCGATCAGTGGGATGTCACGGATCTTATATTGTGAAGTCATGTAGTAGAAGTAGAATATAAGTTAGTATGAAAAATGACTATGATTAGTGGGATGGTACTGATCTTGTATTGTGAAGTCATGGAGAAGTAGAATATCAGTAGAATAGAAGTCGAAGTAGAATATAAGTAAGTATGAAAAATGAGTTGGAGCAGTGAGATGGCACGTACTGCTCTCAATGTAATTTTGTGTGGTTCATACCTTAGAACTACAAACTTTGGTGACAAACCAATATATATATATATATATATATATATTATACAGTCACTCTACTGTAGCCAGGACAATTATTCTCCATCCAGCTGTCTAGGCCACAACAAGAAGGAATAATTGAAGACTTAGCCTCGAAGGCTCCTCTAGGCAATAAGCATGAAGGACACTCCCTTCGTGCTATAAAGCGAGAAGCCAGACGCATTCATTCAGCATCGGCATTCAGCATCGGAGCGAACCACCAGACACCGAAGACACCGCACTCTCATCTACTCCCCACTCCACCAACTCTCCACTCACACATACACCATGAAGACATGATCTCAGAAGCACTCTAAGGATCATCCACGAATAGTAGTAAATCACCCACTATCGTTGTATCACTCCACCTTTGTAAATTACAGAATAAGGGAGGTCCCCGTGTTCCTCCTACACTTGTAAGGTAATCCCTTAGGTTTGTGCTAAGCGCTTGGGGTTTCCCAAAAGAGAAAGCTGTATGTAAGCTTCCTCTGTGGAAATGAATTAGGCTTTCCTATTTTAATCCCTGCCTTCCTTAAAGCTCATTCATATAGGGCGATGTCTCTATGCTAGGGACCCTAGAGGAGAAGCCTCTATGTTTGTTGTTCTCGTGTTAGCCCTGGTAGCAGTGTTTGTAGAGAACCCTGTGTGCGCAGAGAAGTGTTCCCTTCGGATGGAACTGCCCGAGGAGATGATAGAGCCTGAGTCCTATGTGTGCGTGGCTAGGGATAGCGAGGGAGAAGACCAGGTTAGCCTGGTTCTGAAGCTAGCTAGTGATGCATACGGTGAGTATCGAGTAGAACTGTCACAAGCATAGTCGTACGACCGGCTGAAACATTGGTCTCGCCAGCCTACAAAAGATCCTGAGAAATATTAGTCAGCATATCCACTAATCACACGCATATTCACTAATCGCACGCATCCTGCATCCAATATAAGTGTCTCAAATAGTGCCCAAATAGTAACAAGTGCTCTAAATAGTTGCAAAAGAATTTGGGTGCCTGAGCCACTCTCGGGTGAGTGCTCGCGCACTGTTCATATTCCAAATTTAAATAGTAGTGAGTATTTTGAATAGTGCCATGAATTTGAATAGTGAACGCTGAATTTGAATAGTGCTATGAATAGTAACTTGAGAATTTTAAATTTGAATTTTGAGTTCGAGTTTGTTGCAGCAGTTTAGCGGAATCCCACAACAGTGGTATCAGAGCCTGGTTATTAGATTTTGAATTTAAAGGATTTACTATAATCTGTTGAAGATTGAAAAGTTACATTATTTAAATTTAGAAGTTAATACAGGAAAGACAGTCAATACTAAAGAGAATATAAATATAAGGTGCAGACTAAATAGCTCAGAAGAACATACTTGGTATACCTCTCACGGATAGATAAACCTAATAGTTGATTTAATACATAACTTTTATATATCTTGGGGAAAGAGGCAAGACGATCTAGAACTAAAATTTGATAGACTTCAAAAAGAATATAAGCACCTTGAAGAGCAATATTTAGCTACCAATAATAAATTAGAATTAGTTTTACAAAGGTTAGAAGAAAGTAAAGTTTCTCTAGGAAGAATAAGTCAGAATAGTGATTATATTAAAAAAGATATAACATACCTATATAAGAAGTCTGGTAATATTAATATTGTTGAGCATAACAAAGAAATTGTGTTATCATCAGCAGGAATAGTTGAGTCCAATAGATCTTTAAATTCAGAAAGATGGAAGTATCTAAGAGCCTTTCTAGAAGAGACAAGTCACTCCAGCTAGTAAATAGAGACATAAGACATCTAGGTTTTAAAGATAAACTAAAAGGAGGATGTGATGATATTAAAACCTTAGAAGAAATGATAGACGTAGAAAGAGATCTTGATAGATATCAGAAAGATACTTTAAGAAAAATAAGGCATCAACAAATATATCAAATGGGTTGGTTTGAAAATAAAAATGGATTATATAGAATATCTAGAGAAGTAGAATTAAGTGTGTTAGCAGAACTAGTATGGTTAAGAATTGTTAGTAAATAATCTGAGAATGCTTTAAAATATTCAGGTTATAAATATATACATCAGGGAATGTATATCATTGGAATTAAAGGAATGACAAGGAAAAAATTAGGAACTAAGGTTCTAATAACTTTATTAGATAAAAGATGGGACTCAATAAATAAAGCAGCATTAGGATTTTTAGAAGGAGATATGAATGAAAATATGTTAATAACATATATAGCTCCAGATTTAATAATGCCAGTGAAAGAATTTATAGATAAGATGGCATTTGGATTTCAGACTAAAGGATATGAAGAATTTAAAGGAACAAATCTATTAGTAAGCATTGAATTTATAGGAAGGTTAACCAACAGAAGTGGAACCAGATATAAGGTAAATGTGAACAATATTGTAGAAAGTATGCAATCTAAAGGAATAAAATTTATGAGTCCTCTGAAAATAAGTTATGAAGAAAGAGCAGGAGAAAAATGAAATATAAGCTCTTTAATAGAGCCAAAAATTTTAAAACAACCTAAAGACTACATAAGCTATGAAGATAAAAGAGGGATGACTAGTATTAGGTTTGTAGATTCAAAAGAATAAAGTTTAGATGATTTAGAAGCATCCAGTGCAGAGGTAAAATTAGAAGAAAATAGAAGGCATAGCATATGTGAATTTATGGAAAAATTAGATATAGATAATGAAATAAAACATTATGAGCAAAAGTTAAGCAAAATTCATGATGAATATAAAACCTCTATGATATGTCAATGGGCTGCTATAAGAGAAAAAGAACTCTACTTTAGACGAGAAATATGTAGACTTAATAATATCAAGAAAGATGGAGAGTTAAATGCTAAGAAATTTAGCATTCCAATAAATAAAAATGAATTGGTGTCAAAACAAATAGAAAATAGGGTAAGGGAAGCCCAAAAGGAATTAGAACACAGCAAGGATAAGATAAAAGTCATAGAAGATAATGATATAAGCAAAGAAGAGCAATGGGAAATTAATAATAAGCTCTTACTAGAAAGCTATGAAGAAGAGGATGAAGATACAATTGAGATATGCAGTAATAACTCAGTAACTCTCATAAACCCCTTAGAAAATAAAGAGTTGCATAAAAATAATGCTATAGAAGCAATGGAAATAGATCCAAGTACATCAAAAAGAAGACGAGGTCCTGAAATATAGATAGAAGGAGAAAGTGAGAGACCAACTAGAAAACCAGGAACTTGGCCACTAGAAAAAGAAGAACCTGCATATAGATATATACCTAGACAATATAAGCATATGGGTTCAAAAAGAAGAGAATTTAAAAAGAAAGTACAATTCCAAAATTATAGAAGTGATGGTGTTATATTAAATTTAGCAGCACATGATCCTATAGATTGGTCAAATATAATTAGCATATGGAAAGGATTGATAGTCCAAAAGTATATACAAAATCAGCATAATATTGGAAATAGAGTAGAAGATATGATAACATATTTAGAAACATTTTTAGGAGAATCAGTCAAAGTTTTATGGGAACAATGGGTAGAAGCTTTCCCTAATCATTATGCCCAATTAAAAATGGCTGGTAGTAACCCATATAATTTTGCAAATATTATATCAAGCATTGTAATAGGTGAAGATCCTAAATTAGGATTTACTATTTTACAGAATGAAAGATTAAAAGAAATAGAAAAATTGTCACTAACAAATTGGAAAGGAATAAAAGAATTTTCTCAACACTATTTGTATAATGCTACGACTGCCAAGTAAGGCTATAATCAAGGTATAGTTGAAAGATATTTCAATAAATTACCAGATTCTTTAGGTTCTATGATATTTGAAGAATATAAAAAAGAAACCATTGGCAAAGAATATAATATCTCTCAGGCTATAACATTCGTTTTCAAACAGTTAAGAAAAATATGCACCAACATACAAGCCCATAGATCAATGAAATAATCAGATTATAATTTTTGCAATAAAATAGTCCAAATACCCTTAACATATGGAGAAGAGAGGTCTAGAAATAAGAAATATCCTAAGAATTATAAGAAAGGAAATGTAAGGACTAAGAGACGTTACTTTCTAAGAAGATCAGACAATAGAGCTCCATTCCTCCATAAGAGGAATGTAAGAAGATATAATCCTAGAAAAATTATGATAGTATATGTAGATGCTTTATTTGCAACTCGCCAGATCACTTAAGCAAAACATGTCCTAACAAAGACAAGAAAAGGTATTCCAATAAGCAAGAAGAATAAGAAAATGTTCAAATAATAGATAGTGTGAATGAAAATATTTTAGTCTGTGATGGTGATATAATGGACGATGAATCGATATACTCAATTATAGAGACAGATGAAATAGAATATGATGAAGAAAAAGAATCAAGTGATGAAGAGTTAGACTTAATTGACGAGTTAGAAGGATTAAAGATAGAAATGATGAATCAAATAAACTGCGAACACCAATGGGATCATAAAAAAGGTGATCCTAATATAAAATGCGTATTTTGCATATATTATCAAGATCGAGCAAAAAGAGCGACATGTAGGCTATGTTTAAGACAAGCATGTATGTCATGTCTAAAACAACAAAGTGACATGAAAAATAACTTAGAAGCTAAAATACTATATGAAGAAAATAAAGTGCAATCAGAAAAAAGAAGTAATTCTAGAGGAAAAAGGAAACAAATATTTAAACAATATTCCACAAGAGTTTCTCATTCCTAGATTAAGTTTCAAGACTGAACAAACTTTGTCATATTTTACTTGTGATATTATAGATCTAATCTGGAAGAAATATGCTGAAAGGCATTACAAAACCTTTCATGATATACAAAACTACTTTATGAAAGTATACCAAGGTAAAGAAAGGCATCTAGGAACAATTGTGAATGCAAATACTTTTCCTTCACTTCAGCTCGATGATAAATTAATTGTTAAGCCTCATCAAAGATTCTAAATATTGAGGGCTGATATAAATTTAAAATATTTTAGAAG
Source organism: Miscanthus floridulus (assembly GCF_019320115.1). NCBI lineage: Eukaryota > Viridiplantae > Streptophyta > Magnoliopsida > Poales > Poaceae > Miscanthus > Miscanthus floridulus. The sequence goes on along the minus strand of NC_089580.1, from coordinate 113,829,985 downwards.
TATACAAAGAAATATTGGAGATGATATCTCCCTACAAACTATTATTGATCATGGATTAGTCCATGATATATATGGAACACTTGAAGAAATACTTCAATTAGACCTTGGAATAGCTATCAAAGAAGCTTGTAAGAAATTAGCATGTATTCAAGGGAAATACAAAATTAAGTTTTGTTCTAATCCACCAAAATTTACACGACTAATAAGACCAGCATGCCATGATATATATATCACGAAGGGTTCATATAAATTTCCTACTACATGGACTTCAGAGTCATGGCAAAATTATGAAGAGATATTTGTAAAAGGCATGAATCATGATAATTGGAGAATTTTCAGTGAAGCAAAAGAATTAGAAGGAAATACCAAATTTGCTCCTGAATATTATATGATGTACCAAAATAAAATAATCAAAGTGTTCTTACGATAATACTATGGAAGGTACAGCATAATACAAAGAGAAGTTGGAAGATTAATAAAGCCTAGCTATGGCAAAGAATGTCAACTAAGAAAAGAATATCGTGAATTGTTGTCCTGGTATAAAATATGGCAACCTGAAGAAGTGGACAACGAAGAAAATATTGAAGAGTCAATATAGACTCAGTTCAATATCAATATATCTACAAGAAATATACTCCCTATGTTGATAAGGTGTTATCAACAATTTACCCGGGGGAAGAGATATATTACAATACATACTACATGCCATGATCTTTGATTTGATGTTTGTAACATCAATCATTTGGGCGTGGAAGACCAAACCAACAAAAATCCAAAAGGATAAGGCCGTGCGCGACGAAGGACAGCGCAAAAGGAACATACAGTCACTCTACTATAGCCAGGACAATTATTCTCCATCTAGCTATCCAGGCCACAGCAAGAAGGAATAATTGAAGACTTAGCCTCGAAGGCTCCTCTAGGCGATAAGCATGAAGGACACTCCCTTCGTGCTATAAAGCGAGAAGCCGGGCGCATTCATTCAGCATCAGCATTCAGCATCGGAGCGAACCACCAGACACCAAAGACACCGCACTCTCATCCACTCCCCACTCCACCAACTCTCCACTCACACATACACCATGAAGACATGATCTCAGAAGCACTCTGAGGATCATCCATGAATAGTAGTAAATCACCCACTACCGTTGTATCACTCCACCTTTGTAAATTACATAATAAGGGAGGTCCCCGTGTTCCTCCTACACTTGTAAGGTAATCCCTTAGGTTTGTACGAAGTGCTTGGGGTTTCCTAAAAGGAAAAGCCGTATGTAAGCTTGCTCTATGGAAATGAATTAGGCTTTCCTGTTTTAATCCCCGCCTTCCTTTAAGCTCGTTCATATGGGGCGATGTATCTATGCTAGAGACCCTAGAGGAGAAGTCTCTGCGTTTATTGTTCTTGTGTTAGCCCTGGTAGTGGTGTTTGTAGAGAACCCTGTGTGCGTAGAGAAGTGTTCCCTTCGGGTGGAACTGCCTGAGGAGACGATAGAGCCTGAGTCCTATGTGTGCGTGGCTGGGGATAGCGAGGGAGAAGACCGGGTTAGCCTGGTTCTAAAGCTAGCTAGTGATGCATACAGTGAGTACCGAGTAGGACTGTCACAAGCATAGTCGCATGACCGGCTGAAACATTAGTCTCGCTAGCTTGCAAAAAATCCTGAGAAATTCTAATCAGCATATTCACTAATCGCACGCATCTTGCATCCATAAAGAAATACAAAGTGCTCCAAATAGTTAAGAGCATAGTGCTCGAATAGTGAAGAAGTCGAGTGCCTGAGCCACTCCCGGGTGAGTGCTTGCGCACTGTTCATATTCTGAATTTAAATAGTAGCGAGTATTTTGAATAGTGCCACAAATTTGAATAGTGAACGCTGAATTTGAATAGTGCTATAAATAGTAACTCGAGATTTTAAAATTTGAATTTTTAGTTCGAGTTTGTTGCAGCAGTTTAGCGGAATCCCACAAATATATATATATATATATATATATATGTGTGTGTGTGTGTGTGTGTGTGTGTATATGTATGTATATATGTATATATATATATGGTAATGTCAATTTCGGCTATCAACCAATCAGGTTAATTTGACAACCAAAATTAGAGTTTCTAAAGTGCCCTGCAAACTTGGCTATCAATGTCTCAGTGCATGATACAGTGGCTCCCTGGCTGAGTGGAAAACATCACTCCTAGTACACTATCACACGTCTAGCGGAGTGTCCTCTTCCATTTGTTTATTCGTAGCGGACGTTGGGACCGGTGGTGATGTTGATGAGCATCACCGTCCTAGCGTTCACACCGTCGGTGTAAAATGAACCCGGTACATAAGTGCCCGTGGCAAAAAAAATTCCCCAAATTTTCCATTCCCGCCCCCTAGAGCCGCTCGCTGAGTCGCCGTTGCCCTGCCAATCGCTGCCGTTAGTCGGCGGCCCGCGCGCTGGCTTCCCCCACCCCACCATTCGCCGGCAGCAGTCGAGCTCGCTAATGGCCATCGAATCCCACCTCTCCAGCTGTCATTTCCTATAGATCTAAGGTAAATAAACAATGGATTGGCAAGGGCCAGTTGTAGAATAGTGGTGAAGCGTGAGCCATCAATTATTCTTGTATGTTGATTAAGTGAAATCCACAGCCTAGGGGTAGGTTCTTGTATCTTTTCCTCATTGTGTTTGCATTCCATTCATTTAGGACTAGAAGTTAAAGATAACATATTGTAGAACTCGATTTGCAAGTAGAACTATCATATGGGAAGATCCGTTGTAGCATTACCATTTATATGTAGTCCCTCCGTCCATAAAAGGATGCAATTTTTGCTTTTTTTAGAAGTCAAGCCATTTGAACTTTGACTAAATTTATATAAAAAGTATAAACAATAATGATATAAAATAAGAACCATTAGATTAGTTATACAATATATTTTCATAATAAATTTATGTTAACACATAAATGCTAATACTATTTACTATAAACTTAGTCAACCTTGAGCTATATTGACTGGCGCGGATCCCATCACTGCATTCTTTTCTGGATGGAGGTAGTACTCATCTAGAGCTTGGGCATCTGGTGTTCAACAAGGCTGCTTTATTTGTGCAGGTGAAAATGACTTGTAGAGCACCTTCATCGCAAGGTTCGTCATCACCTATTAAGTTCTTATTTTAGTTATGTGTACCCATATTTGAACGTTGTCGGTGGCACCTTGCTAGGTAGCATCAACTCATTTTTTGCTAAGTTTTGAATTGAATGGCTTGACGAAATTGTGTTTTGTTAAGACTTTTAAAAGGATGGCTTGTGTTGGAGGCACCTCCCACCGAGAGTAACACAACAACCATAGCAAATTGGCCAGCTAGGTGCCGGCCTAAGCGAGGGCCAAGCAAGTTGCCCACCATGCCTAGTGGCGCTAAACTTGTGATCACCTTGGTGGATCCGGTCGGAGAGCCCATTGAGCCAGTTGGTATCATGGAGCCATATAAGACGGCCATCAGGGTGTTAGTGAAGGACAACATACCCATCAAGTATAGGTACTGGCATAAAAAGGATAGCGAATGGGTGCTTCCATCTGGTATGATGGAACTTTGCTAGCAGAAGCTAAAGAACATGTTTGAGTTTCCTGCTGGATTTGATGAAAAGGTTACAAAGGAGAGGGCATTCTTTATCATGGATAACTCATTCAAGTATTTTAGGTACTACCTAAACAAAAACTATGAAAAGAAGGGCATCGAGCCAGAATGGCATAAATACCCACATCAGCAAGAGTATTGGAGTAATTTTGTGAGTTGGAAGGAATTGGATGAGGCGAAGGAACAGAGTGAGGCAAATACGATCAACACCCACAAAAATAGGATGCTGCATTGCACCGGCTCACGTGGCTACTTGAGGAAAATCTGAGATTGGGAACGGGAGGAGGAGGAGCTAACCTAGAGTGGTGTTACGGTCTATAAGGTTCCTTCATGAGACGGGGGTTACCTTCAACCCAGATGGCTCCCTAAGTTATCGGGATGCTGCAACCAAGGAACTGGCACAAAGGGTGAAGGCAGTCCACGAGGAAGTTGCTAATGATACTTTCAAGCATAATAGGGAGAATGGTCAGCTGACCCAGGCACTGGGAAACAAAGAGCATCCTGATCATACATGAGGGTTTGGACTTATTCCATGGGAGCTTTCCTTCCCAGATGACATCTCCATGTACAGAAGTCGTATGAGGAGGAATGCCCAAAAAGAATTGGAGATGCAACGTCTGATGGAGGTTGTTCGACAAGAAATGAAAGAAAACAATCAACATTTTCATCAAGAGCTTGAGGAGAGAATGAAGAACCATCCTTCAGCACCAGATGAGGATGCTGCGGTCAGGGTCATTAGCCCAGACCAGGTATGTAGTAGCTATGGAAGCACATCGCTTCCTCTCGACGATGCATGTCTTACGTTCCCCATTGATAAGATCACAGAGCTAGTACCTTGCAACCTATTCGTGCAGGAGAAGTTCTATAAGACCAAGGTGGCGCAAGGTCTTGCCATCCTTGTGGCAAAGCATGGGATATGTTGTAGAACCCTTTGTTGCCTATAGCTCCATGGTGACCATTGATGCAGTAACTAAGACCAGGTACCATGTAGTTGAGTTAGATCACCCAGAGGATGAGGATAGGAAGACACTAGGGGAGAACTTGGGTTGCCAAGTTTTTGGCGCAAGTGCTACATATCCTTTGGCTCAGATTCTGAATCCAATGATGACATGGATGGCGAAGACTCGGAAGACTCACACCAAATAGGAAACCAAGTATTTCATCACCGCTATGACCCAAGACTCGCAAGACCGGTCCATCTACTAGGACTACAACTCAACCATCTTAGAACTTGTAAGAAAATACATCGACAAAGGAACCACTATGACCCACGACTCACAAGACTGGTCCATCTACTAGGACTACAACTCAACCATCTCAGAACTTCCAAGAAAACACATCAACAGAGGAAGAACTTCCAGATGTTGATCTTCAGTGGGATAGAGAGGAGGCGCCACATGTATGGCAGTTTTAGGATGGGGCGTTCTGGTGGCTCCCATAGAATTCCTGAAATTAGGACCGAGAGGGCAGGAGGTGTGTAATTGGTACAAAGGTCAACATAGTGTTCGGTTTGGGGCAAGAATTTTGGATAAACAGGTGTACAGGGGAAAAGATAACTCATTGTGGATTCAATTCAAGGCATTGTCTCAATTTTACCAAAAGTTGGCCTGAGACATTCATATCATGAGCTTGTGGACCATGTAAGTCTAGTTAGTATGCCATGCATTTTATAGCTTCGAGTTGAGTTTCTAACAACTACACATTGTTTTGTAGGAAGGTGGCAGACTTCTGTAGTGCGCAACATATTCAAATAGGCTTCTTGAACCTAGTGGTATGCAATCACGGGACACTAAAGTACACCAGCACCATCGATGAATTGGCAAAGAGCTTCCATCTCAACAAATCCTACAGCATACTTCTATCCTACAACTGTGTGTAAGTTTGTTCTAAATTCCTAATTTTCTACTCCATTACATATTTGAGGGTTTAACCTAATTGGAATCGGCCAGTGTTTGAAAACTATGTTTGTCGTTGTCATTTTGTAAGGATATTTGTGTCCTGGTGGCGATGTATGTTTGGATATAATACATTATCTTTATCTATATATGTTGCTGGCGATGTGAAAGCCATGAAATTTCTATATTGTTGGTGCTATAATATATTATAAACAATAATGATGCACAGTGGTAACGTCGGCGGTAATGGACACAACATTACTACCAGAACAATCACAACAGTGGTGGTGACGCTGCCCCTCATTACCATCGAAGGGAACACCAGCCGTGTGCGATGGCACCTACATCACTAATGGATGCTATGCCGAACTGGTGTTGATGTCTCATCATCAAAGTCGGATGGTAGACCAGTCTGGCGTCGATAGATCCATTATCATAGCTGGATGGTATGCCGGTCTGGCATCGATAGATCCATTATCTCACCGTCGGTTGGTACGCTGACCTAGCGATGATAGGTGCATCGTCACTGCCGGATGGTGCACTGACCCAGTGTCAATGGCTGCATCATCACTGCCGGATGGTATGCCGGCCTAGCATCGATGGTTACATCATCACCACCAAATGGTACGTGGGACTGGCATCAATGGACGCATCACCATCGTCAGATAGTACACTGGGCTAGCGTCGATGGTTACATCATCCCCGCTGGATCGTACGGTAGACTAGCGTCGATGGACACATCATCACCGCCGGATGGTACGCTAGGCCAGCGTTGATGCTTACATCATCACCACCGGATCATATGCTGGGCCGGTGGTGGTAAAACACTATCACCACCGTATGGTATCCCAGACCAACGGTGGTAAAATACTATCATTGTCGGATCACAACCGGCGGAGATAAAGGTCGCCAATCACCGCCGACATACACCAACGGGGGCCAAAACCATCAGTATTGGAGGTTCTAGAGCCAGCGGTGTTTAGCTTTCTAAAGTAGTGGGAGGAATGGTGGCAAGAAAGGGATTGATAAACTAATACTTATGATGTATCAAGAAACTAAACACTTAAGCATAACATTTAGAGAGACTCCAAAAGATAGCAATAGCTAATCTAAGTAGAATACAAGAGAGATAGATTCCTAAGTCATTCTAGTTAGAAGTCAAAGCATACCATGATATTTATATACTTACCAATAGCAAAAGATTAACTTTATACTTATGCATAAGGGACATCACTAAGAAGGAGCATAGCAGAAATATAACTTCCCCTATCATGACATAGGTCCTACTAGTCCTACAGATTGGGGGTGGACTACAAAGACCAACGAGGCTGTCACCCATGTGATCTACCACACTTCTCGGAATGGAGGGTGCACCCATGCTTACACTAGTGCAATTGCATTGAGATCGAGTTTGCATCTAGTGGCACTACATGATTGTTGAAGCAATGGGATTCTTGTTACTCCTGGTGGTTGCCTGGCCTAGATAACTTGGAGGTAGAGGACTCCGTCGAGTACCACCTCGATATTGTGTGGGGGCTCCATAGGAGGATTCCTAAGGGGCTCTTGTGCTTGTTCCCCACCGGCGAAAGTGAAGAGCAACTCTAGTGGAATCATGGCTATTGGTCTACCTCATGATTGAGCTGGCTCATGGGCAAGTGCTCACACAAAGATGATCTTGAGGGATCATTGAGCTTGTGGAGGAGCAGTGATCCTTAGACATGCCACAACGGGGAATAGGTAGCCAACAAGCTACTGAACCTTAGGGAAAAAATCTTGCATCATATTTGTCCCTATGGTTTGTGTGGCAGAACCGCCCAAAATAATGCACTTATGGAGGCGCTTGTCTTCCACTAGACACTAAGCACTCCGAGAGCGAGCTACATCGGGCGGATTCTGTCGAGCACACCCCAAGGGAGAGCCTGAATAATCCACATTTTTTCCTCAATATCCAATAATGAGAATGAGTTAAATTACTTAGTCCATTTCATACATCTAGAGGTCCTAGAAATACATTATTACAGGACCAAATTCAGAGTGTGAAAATTTAACAGCAGAATGAAAAGAAACATCTATCGATAAAATACAAGGATCCGTCTGTGCCCACTAGAAGAATCCTTCACACAATGGCTACTCCTCAAGCAGTACCTGCAATAGGGGTAAATAAACCCTGAGTACACAATGTACTCGCAAGACTTATCCGACTAGTGGGAACAATTTCCTGACTCTAAGGAATATCATAAGCTTTATGGTTTGCTGGGTTTCCTTTTTGCAGAAAGCAATACTAATAGTGCATCCTTATGTATGTTTATTTTTAGCAGTCATGATTATTACTTTATCTAGCCATTCTATGTAAGCACCTATTCTACTTTCAAGTAGGAGTTGAGAAACTAGTTCCATTTCACCACCTTTCCTCTTTCAGTTCTTTCTACGATGCTAGAGTATAGACAAGCCGTACCAAATCGCTGGCGATTCATTAATCAATGTGCCCAGCTGGGTACCCCAAAACACACGCCTCGCTTGTACCCCAGGCACAAGTAGGACCAACCCACCACTCTCATGTCGCGGGGTCTAGGTTCCCGTCCAAACTTGGACTCTAAGCCCCCGCTCCTGAGTCCTGGACTCAGTGCGGTGCTTAGACCTCCACCATCCCCACCTCTAATCAGTCTATTCAGAAAGAGTCAGAACCCACAACAAGAGAGCAACAAGCCTTCCCTATGCCCATACACAAGTATGTGCTCAGGATAATAAGTCTATGACTTGCCTAGAGTCCATTGCAACGGCCGGTCCTTAACCGACATAGATAGGGAAATAGTGTAACCAGACTATGACTCATTGGTCGTAGGACACAACCTCTTACACCCACCAATACCCAAACCATATCCCTGCCGGGTCTCCATTTTTCCTTTCACCATTTTTACCATGAGTGATAATAATAATCACCTATTGTGAGTAAAGGTAGGTTACTCACACTACCAATATCCTGAGCATAGCAACTACTCGACCTATGTTAGTAGGACTCATAGGTAGGTATATCTATGCAGGTAGTTTCAATAAAATGCCTGTAACGTAAATGCAAATCACATATATATATATTCAGTGATCATTCAAAATAAGGGTTATGCCCCGGGGCTTGCCTTGGGTAGGCGGTGTGTCAACAAAGTCAGCTACTGATGCCTCTGGAGCTCCCTCCTGAATAAGAATCTCCTCCTCATACTCCTCAATGACCTCCTCGTACTCCTGTTCGCCCGCAGGCATGAACTCTACCAACTCGTTATCTACATGCATGAAATGATGATGCAACACTTAGTAATACAGCAACAACAACTTCTTAAAATAAGAATACATATATCAACTACTAAGCTAGCCCTACCAACTAAGACGCTAAGTTGCCTATCATTTCCACTAAACAAGCATGAAACATTTCGTATATTAACTTAGCAACTAAAGGCATTCTTACTCTTAATACTGATTTACTATATATATACTAAAACCAAGAGTACTAGCTACCATATTTATCAACCTATTCTAAGGCTACAAAAATTATAGTGAGCACATGATAATCTAATGAACCTACCATAAATATTTCATGGCTAAAGCTATCACCAATTTGCCACAAAAATTCCTACAAATATTAAGCTAAATAATACTAAGCTTTCCTACATGAATTAATGAATCTATCATTATCAGAGATAACTATAAACTAACTGCACCAACAGGTAGATAACATTTTTGTGAACCTAACAAATTTTGTTACACTATTTTTGGACACCTACAGAATTTACTATAATTTTCCAAAGATCAGCTCAAAACTAAATTGAATAAAAATTTACTAATCCCTGGAAAAAAGGAAAACCGAAATCCATCCGCACGGCCCATGAGCGAGCGATGTGGCCCATGCACGCACAGCGTGTGAGCACGCGTGATCCACTGGCACAGCCCACGTAGACGTGGCCCAATCGCACAACGACGGCCCGTGGCGGGGAGGCCCGCGCGCGCTGGTACATTTGCTAAAACATCCTCGAACTACCGGTGATTCACCCCGAGGTCTACAGTACTATTCCCACAGTCAGCGTTTAAGCAAACTAACCCTCAGAACAAATTATCTTCACCACGGCTAAGTCCTCGGGCACCTGCGCACGCACCAGCGCGGCGGCAACCGCACTGGGCAGTCACACCGGCCAGCCTAGCACCTCCTCGCCCCCAATAGCGAGCCGATGCTCACCTAGATACAAACGCGAAGCTATGGGCGGTGAAGCAGTGAACGGAGACGCGGTCCTGAGCTCTCTCCATGGTGGCGGACTCCTTCCTATGGTGGCAGCCATGTTCCCATGAGCCAAGGCATAATGACATGAACGAACTCATGAATGGGCATCAGCAACTCACCCAGAACCTACCAGACGTGGTGACTTGATCGGGTGATGCCAACCACGTGCACACGGCAAGCCTTACGGCGGATAGCGGTGGTGCGACCATGTCAGTGGCGCCGGGAAGGCTGTGGCGGTGAAAATGGGGTGCACACAGGATGGAGGGGAGCAGCGCGAAGACACCATGCCAAGTAATTGAATGGAGGTGGACGGTGCAAGGCAAATTGGACGGGCACTGTCATTCGGTCTTAAGATGACCATCGGTGGGGAATCTCCAAATTGAAGCTTGACATGGTGTGGCTGCAGTAGTGGGTGAGCTTGGTGCGTAGCTAGGTTCCCACTTGCTTTTTTGGTGTGTGCAATTGCTCTGATTAGACCAGCACTGGGAGCTGGCCTTGGCGTGGCTCAGTGATGCCAGCGCGATGCCATTAAAGGCGGAGGTGACCGGGGGAGCACAGAGTGGCACACGCCACTCAAAAAAAATGGACAAAGGCACACTAGGAAGGTTACATGTGCGCGTATGAGTCAGCAAAGCTTGGGCGGCTGCAGTGCCTTAATTGGCAAGCCACGGCCATGTGCCGGTGTAGCAGGCGCGCGCAGCAACAGCACCGGCGCCGCGATGCAAGAGGTGGGAGCACGCAATGTGACTACATGACGTAGAGGAACATGTGCTTGCTGGTGATGGCGACTACGGCCATGCGATGCCACGGCACCCGCATGGACGATGATAGTGCCTGGTGGAGCAGAGCCTGCACAGCACGATGTGGCGGCCCCAGGGCACCAACAGCGACGCCAGCGGCAGCGTGCATCGCGATGGAGAGGAGGGCCCACTGCCAGCCAGGGCTGCTGGCCACCGCAGCCAGCTAAGCCTGGCCAAGCACATGTGCTCACTTGCACGGCTGATGTACCGACGATGGCATAGGAGCAATGGTGACCACGCCCATGCTATAAAATCAGCCAGGAACGTCATGCGCACGATTTTTAAAGCATTCAAAAAACCCCAAAATGTTGATCTAATCACCAAACCACCTATGCAATTCCTAAGAGGGCATATTAAGCTACTAAAACAAGTCATGAAACCACCTCACTACTTAATCCAATTCTCCTACAAAAAATATCAAACATAGCTTTGTCAAACCACTTTTTAGACTTACGAAATCGACTAAGTCTTGATTGGATTCGCGTCAAATTCGATTTCTAAGCTATTAGGTATGCTAGCTAGTGAATTCCTTTCTCTATCGTAGGTATTTCATCATCATCTACAAAGTTCATACTTCCAACTCTACTAAAGTTCCGTATATACATTCTATAGTGTTTTCGTTTAATAAAAATTTGCGAACATCCGTACTTGATAATTTTATACTTCATGAATGACCTTTCGTTAGGCATTTCCGTTGGTCATTTTAAGTTACATACATTGATTTACACTCTATATTACATACATTTACACATAAATATGATGCTATGTAGTGTTTTAGCAAAAGATTGTACTGTGTAACACCGAGGGTGTTACAAATCTACCCCCCTAAAACAAAATCTCGCCCTGAGATTTCATGTGCCTAGTGTGGGAAAAGAGATGAGAAATACATTTCAATGTAAACAATTACCTCAGTGACCAAAGAGAAGATGGGGATAATGCTCCAGGATGTAACTTTCTTGCTCCCACGTTGCTTCATCCTCCGAGTGGTTTTGCCACTGAACCTTGTAGAACTTCACCACATTATTCCTAGTCACTCTTTCTTTCTCATCTAGGATCTTGATAGGATGTTCAATATACATCAAGTTAGGATGGAGGGAAAGTCCTTCAATTTCCATAGCTTCATCAGGTACCCACAAACATTTCTTCAACTGAGATACATGGAACACATTGTGTACCGCCGATAAAATATCTAGAAGTTGGAGACGATAAGCAATTGGGCTACACTGCTTCAAAACCTTGTAGGGACCCACATATTGAGGGGCTAGCTTGCCTTGAACACCAAACCGATGCACCCCTCTCATAGAAGACACCTTGAGGTACACATAATCCCCAACTGCAAACTACAAAGGCCTTCTTCACATGTCCGCATAAGCTTTCTATCGGCTCTGAGCTGCCCTCAAATGACTCTAAATAACACTGACTTGCTCTCAAGCTTCTTTAATGAAGTTAGGCCCAAAATATCCATGGCCTCCCACTTCAACCTAGTTAAGCGGTGTCATACATTTCTTTCCATATAGGGCTTCAAAGGGTGCCATATGAATGCTTTCTTGATAGCTATTGTTGTAAGAAAACTCAGCTAATTTCAAGCATTCATCCCACTTCTCAGGAAAAGAGATGGCACAAGTTCTCAGCATATCTTCAAGTACTTAGTTTACCCTTTCTATTTGGCCGTCAGTCTGTGGATGATAGGCTAAACTGTGGAGAAGACTAGTACCAAGACACTCCTAGAGTTGCTCTCAAAAATGGGAGACAAAGATGGACCCTCTATCAGAGATGATAGTCAGAGGAACCCCATGCAAGGTCACAATCTAGTCTAAATACAACTCGGCATACTTTCTAGCTAAATATCTAGAATCCACTGGGAGAAAATGAGCTGACTTGGTGAGGCGATCCACAATGACCCAAATAGAGTTATAGCCCTTGGATATGCGGGGTAAACCCACATTGAAATCCATGGAAATATCTTCCCATTTCTAAACAAAAATGGGCAAAGGTTGCAAATATCTCAGGGTACGCATGTGATCTGCCTTAACTCTCCCATAGCTATCACACTCCATGACGTACTTGGTGATATCCTGTTTCATATTGGGCCACCAATACAAGTGGCACAAATCATGATACATCTTGTTACTGCCAGGATGGATAGACAACTTGGAATGATGAGCTTCATTCAAAACCTCCCTTCTAAGCTCCTCATTTGAAGGAACCACCAATCTGTTCTTGTACCTTACTACCCCTTGCTCATCAATACTAAACTGAGGACCACGCCCTTCGGCAATTAGTTTCTTGATGTGAGGAATTTCTAAAGTGTCTTGCCTTTGCTCTTCAATAATCTACTCAAGTAATTCTGAGACTAAGGCAATGTGAGCCAGCACCTTAGCATGGTTGAGAGACAAAGGTGTTTCTTCAACCTAATATGACTTCCAGCTCATAGCATCTGCTACCACATTAGCTTTGCCAAGGTGGTAATGTACCTCCAAGTTATAATCCTTGATTAATTCCAACCATCTCATTTGCCTCATGTTCAGCTTAGACTGAGTGAAAATATATTTGAGGCTCTTATGATCTATAAAAATGTGTACTTTGCTTCCCAACAGATAGTGCCTCCAAATTTTTAGAGCATGCACCACAGCATCCAGCTCTAAATCATGGGTGGGGTAATTCACCTTGTGCTGTTTTAGCTGACGTGAAGCATAAGCTATCACACGCCCATCCTGCATAAGCACACATCCCAACCCTATCTTCGAGGCATCATAGTATATATCAAAAGGTCTGTCAATATCTGGTTGGGCCAGGACATGAGCAGTAATCAGAAATTTCTTCAAAGCTTGGAAGGCTTCTTCACAAACTAGACTCCATACAAACTTAGCATCTTTCTGGAGCAGCTTAGTCATCAGCTGGGCTATTTTGCAGAAATCTAGAATGAAGCGCCGATAGTATCAAGCAAGACCAAGGAACTAGCGAATCTAGTGCACTAACTTAGGAGACTTCTAATATAGCACATCTTGCACCTTGTTTGGATCTACAGAGATGCCATAAGGAGTCAGAACATGTCCCAAAAACTACACTCGATCTAACCAAAACTCGCACTTGCTGAGTTTGGCATATAGCTTGTGTTCTCTCAATCGAGTCAGTACTATCCAAAGGTGTTGGGCATGCTCTTCCTTGTTCTTGGAATATATTAATGTAACACCCTAAAATTTGCCTCTTTTAAAATAGAGCTAAAATGATTTATTTATGAATTTTTGTGCACATGAAATATAGGAAAATAAGAAATTTTCATTAATTTAAAATTCATCATAAGGTAGTAACATGTGTGAGCATACATGCTGTTGCATCTTATTTATTGTGATGAATGGTGTTGATCCAAAACTCCAAAGTAAATTGGAATATTTTTTAAAAGAGTTTGAAAATGGCTTTGAAATAAAAGAAAAGAAAGAAAAGAAAATTAGAGAATAAAAGTATTTCAAAAGTTGTAAAATCGATGGCCCTTCTCCAGCTGCTTCTTTCCTTTCCTCTGCCCGTCGATGGCCTAGCCCGAACGGCAAGTCACAGCCGCCGGCGCTCATGCAAGGAAAGCGCCGTAATCGCTGTGCCCCACTCACCTTCCTCATACGCAGTGGCTACTCACCTATAAAGTCCAAACTGAGTGCCTCCCTTCTCCCCCTTTCCCCCTCTGAACTTGAGCTCGCACTCACCGCCGCCGGTGAATCCCCCCCACTCCCGAGCGCAATCCTCGACGCCGACATGCCCGTGAGATCCGCCACGACCCGACACAGCCGTAGGTGCCTCCCCTTCTCGATTTTAGTTTTGTTTTGCTCGGATTCTCCTTCACCCGCCCTATCTCTCTCTCCAGTCCACTGTCGTCGATGACCCGCCCCTTCGGAGCCTCCCCGGACGCCGTGCTCCGCTCCAATCGACTCGCGGTGAGCTTCTTCGTCCCCCCTGCTTCCAGTTCATCGTTTGGCCCACTAGAACGCCACATCCGCAAGCCCTGAGCCACCGGCCATGGCGCCACTGCAGAATCAACACCCCGTCGTGCTTCCTCACCTCGATAGCACCTCCATCGTGTTCGCAGGATCTCGTAGTTCGATTGGGTGAGTTCGTATTTGATTGGGGAGGTCTAGATCATTGTACCGGCGTCCACCGCTGAGCTCGGCTCGCCGCCAGCCATGGCGCCCTCATCGGAGGTGCCGTGCAGCTGCTAGGAACCTCCCGCACACACCGCCACCGTCGGATTCACATGGACGACCGAGATTAAAACAAAACGATTCACTGTGTAACCAGTCCACCGTGGCCATGGACTTGGTCCACGGCGCTACGTCAGCACGCGCCCACGCACATGTGGTGCACCGCACCAGTCCACGACTGCCACGTGGCTGACCAGTCAGCAGCCCCAGTCAAACCCGCAGTCAAAGCCGCGCGTTTTACAGTTAAGCCCTCCTGTTTTTGTAGAAATAACCCACAATCCATAACAGTTTAAAATAAATACATTTTAGTCCTATTTTTATTCACTTTAGACCCAGTGTTTTCTAGAAATAGTACGCCCAGTCCAAAATCCATTTAAATTCAGATTTTTAATTGTTTTAATTCAAATTTGAGTTCAAGTATTTACAGAAATGCCACTAAACCTTATTTCATGCATAACATTTGCATTTTAAGTCCGATTTGACCCGTTCAAATTGCGTTAGGATCGTATTTATGTTTTTTATGTGTTTAAACAACTGTTCGGCATTTTTTCAACACTTGGAATTCATGAGTAGATTTAATCTATTATTTAACTAAAGTAAAACTTGTTTAAATCATAACTTATTCATTTTAAGTCCAAAATAGTCCATTCAAGTTGCGTTTGTTTCATAACGACGAGATCTACGCGTTAGTAATAGTGTTTACTATATTGTATTTCTAAAATGACATGGTTTAAATCATATCATGATTAATGATTATGCAACTGGGTTTTATACATAAAATATGATTTGTTTTACTTTTTGTTTTATAATTTAACTCTAAAATTGACTTAATTTAATCTATATTATTTATAAATATCTTTTATATATGAATTCATATGGTTAACATAAATGAAGCCTATAGTTTTTTTTCCACGTATAAAGCAAATCTCTCGGTAGTTGTAACTTTTCAACTGTAGCTCCGATTAGCGTGCCTCTCACGACTATGTGTTCGTAGCGATGCGTAGAATCATATTTCAATCTCTTTTACTTACTTTTCTATGATTGGTGTACTATTCTGATATAGATGCAATTGTATGCTATGCATGTGTGTGTATGGATGTTTGTGTGGTGTTCTATGATTACGTCCAGTCGGTAAGATATACGTGGTGATCCAGAAGAAGAAGAAGGACGTGAAGATTAAAGCTTACCGAAGGATCGGTGTGTAAGGCAAGTATAGCATGGGACCATCCTTGTTACCTATTCACATTTAATCACTTAATTCATATTTCATATGTCTACCTTGATGCCATTAAGGATATCCTAGATATTTGATATCATGTACCTTGAAACCTTTGGGACATTACATTGGGTAGTTTTTGCTAGTGCTTAATCAAAACCATGATCTTGTAACTTGACTAATGGTATATGCAATAAACATTAAAACATGACTTTTTAGCAACATGGAAACAGGGGGCTAGAGTGTTTAGCTACTTTCTAAATGCTTCAAATTCCTCTCCCTAAGGACTTATCTGTAAGCGATCATCCGAGACTTATAGTACAGCTGTGAGGGCTATATGGCTCTGGCTTTAGCTTAGTATGAGGACATTTTCTAGCTTGTTAGTGGTTACCTTTAAGGCGCACGAGGGTATGTTTCCTTTTCTGCTAGGTTGTGTGTACCGTGCTACGATGCCCACGCGTGCCACTCCTAGAGATGGGCCACATACACTTAGCGGCCCTAACTTGTTAGACGAACCTTTGAAAGGCTTCATAGTGAACCCTATCGACCTTCCTTGGTAGTGGGTCAAGAGGCTGATCACCTCAAGCGAAAGGGTAAATCATGACTCATATTGAAAGTGTACAACCTCTGCAGAGTGTAAAATTGTTATAACAACCGTGCTCACGGTCACGAGCGGCCTTAGACCCTTATGGAATAGAGATGATCACTAATGGATAATTGTTTTAATGATTAATTGTTTATGCTATTCATTATTCATGTTTACCTGATCATGTGTTTATGGGCTTATGGATAAACTTGTTGCCAACCAATTGCTAAAATTATGCTAAACAAAGGCTAATCACAGTAAACTAGTGTCAGCCATTTGAGCCTCATGAACCCCATGATATAATTGTTAAGTACGACATGTACTTAAGCTTGCTTTATTTTTCTATACATTGGATAAAAATCACAGATGGGTACCAGATTGCTGGTTTGGAGGAGTTAGGCTTGTGGTCAACCAGTCAGTCGTCCCTATAGATTTGGAGTCTTCGCCTGAAGATCGGAGTCAACTTTCTGTTGTCTATACTCTGAGGTTATTTTCTTTTTACTAATACGTTATGTAATAAGTATTGTCTCTTGATATTACCTTTATTTATGGCTATATGTGAGATTTGACTTCCTGGGCTCACATATAGTGTGTATCTGGTTTTGCCTTTAAAACCGGGTGCTACAATTAAGATATCATCAATTAATACCACCACAAACTTGTCTAACTCCATCATAAAGACTGAGTTCATGAGATACATGAAAAATGCAGGAGCATTGGTAAGACCAAAAGACATGACTAGGTATTCATACAACCCAGCATTCATACAGCCCATAACTAGTGGAAAAGGCTGTCTTTGGTATATCTTGTGGTCTAATCTTGATTTGATGATAGCCTAAACGGAGATCAATCTTGGAGAACACCTTGGCACCAGCTAGTTGATCGAACAAAGTATCAATATGAGGTAAAGGATACTTGTTCTTAATGGTTACCATATTGACAGGGCGATAATCCACACAAATCCGAAGAGTGCTATCCTTCTTCACAAAAATGGCTAAACAGCCCCATGGTGAAGAGCTAGGATGGATGAATCCCTTTTCCAACAACTCTTCTAACTGTTTCTTCATTTTAGCCAATTCCTTCGGGGCCATGCGGTACGGCCAACAAGAGATAGGGGCAGTGCTAGGCTCTAACTCAATGGAGAACTCCACATCTCTATCTAGTGGCAACCTAGGTAGATCATCAGGAAAGACATCCAGGAACTCATAGACCATAGGAATAGAGGCAAGATTAGGAGAAGCTTCAGCATGAGCAGCAACATGTAAGGCTGGATCTGAGGGAGTAAGAAGAGACATCCTATCCTCAGAAGAAGGAAGTCATAACTCAACAACTCTCTACTTTAGATCCAAGAATTGCATCAATGCCTTGCCCAAGCAGCACCATGATATAGAGACGGTAAGTATGAGTGGCTAACACTAAGCCCACTATGTCCATCCGAGTATTAACGCACAACTGTCCACCCAGAGTACTGATTCTATAGGCAAAAGGTATAGCCATAAGAGGTATATTGTGCTAGTGTGCAAATCCCATGCTCATGAATGAATGTGATACACCAGAATCAAACAACACATAAGCTGGATGGGAATCACTAGTGAACATACCAGCCATCACCGGTTCATTTTGCAATATTTCCTCAGCCTCTGTGAAATTAACCTATCCAGATCGGCTCACTAGCACTTTCTTCTTTATAACTGTTCGCTTGATTAGGCGGGAGTTAGCTGAGGGCTGAGCTAATTGTGTAGGCTGGTTTTGCGGACACTCCTAGGCATAGTGGCCTTCCTTGCCACACTTGAAACCAGTGTTTTCCTAAACGCTAAACGGTAAACAGTCGGCCACCTACCATTTAGCCATTATTCGGGCAAAATGTCCCATTAAACAGGCTAAACATCCAATTAAACGGGGTAAACAGGTGATTAAACAAAAATGGCGCACCACCATGTAGCGTTTACACGATGTTTAAATGGGCTAAACGACTGTTTAGGCGAACAGTGCTTGAAACAAGCACCAGGCTTGTTCCCCTATCCCAGATGAGGTGGGACCTACTGTCCTAGGGGCTACTAATGTTGCACCTGCTGGGTAGGGGCACAATACTGAGTGGAAGATGCCTAAAAGGTCTGCTGAGGCTATTGAAATGAATGCCCACCCAAAGACTAATAGGGCACCCGCCTGACAACATGCACCTTCTACGCCTGGGGTGACTAGAAGACCTAGTAGCCACCCGCTTGTGCTTCCATTCTGCCTGAGAGTCATGCTACAATCCCTCCATGGCAATAGCAGCGTTCATCATTGCCCCAAAGGTCTGATAGTTTCCTATATATAACTCCTTCTACAAGATGCAAGAGAGGCCATGATAAAAACGGTCTCTCTTCTTCTCATATGTATCAACATGAGTCCCAACATACTATGACAAGTGGTTGAACTTGTTGACATAGTCCATCATGGACATGCTTCCTTGCCGAAGGTCTAGAAACTCTGTCAACTTCCTATTTAGAACACCAGCAGGAATATAATACTCTCTGAAGGCCGCAGTGAACTCCTGCCAGGTCACTCGATGATCCACCGGCTGCATGGCATTAAATGTATCCCACATTCAATAGTATATCCCAATAGCTGTTGCGCTGCAAAGTGCACTTTCTGCTCTTCAGTTACGGTGAGTAGCAGAAACTTTTGCTTCAGAATGCGAAGCTAATGCTCCGCATTTAGAGGCTCAGTCATCGGCATGAACGTGGGTGGGTGTGTCTTTAAGAAATCCTGATAAGAGTAGGGTCCCTCAGGACTGCGAGCACCACCCCCATTCCCACCATTTCCGCCGTGCCCTCCATGGGCGAAGCCACCGATAGCCTATGCCAATAGCTCCATGGCACGGGCTGACTCACGACGAGAAGCCAACATCTCCGCCATCATCTCCGCATGAGTCATTGGAGGTGGCGGTGGCGAAGGAGGAGCCAGAAGTGGGGCCTCATGGCTCTCCCCGTTGCCGTTCCCATTGCCCCGGCCACTTTCACCTTGGCCTTCGCCAAGACCATGGCCTGCTCTAGCACTGGTGCTCCCACGACTGGACCTCAAGTTCTTCTGAAAATAGATAGGAACCAACCATTTAGGACAACCCTCCAGATCAGGAACAAGAGATTAGAGAAATGATAAGACATTTATTAAAGCATTCTTTTAGTTCATCCTATCAATTTACTAATCCAATTATACATGTAGCGGAGTTTAGTTTAAACAATATTCTCTTATCATGATGTATGCATTGGCTAGTACGTTCACTCAAGCCGGAATATAGCGGCATTCGCAAAAATTTTGGCACATCGCACACTCACTTTTCGTTTGCTAAATGATTTCTTACGCAACATAAGTCAGTGTACCTATAGAAAACTAATTAGATAAAACTAGTGTCGCTATCCTAGATAAACCATATTGCTAGGGCTTATACTTATTTAAATAATTATCGCATCCTACTTTTCACAAAACTTTTGTTGGTCAAATTTTAGGTTTTGGAAAAGGGTGATGAAACTCATAGGCTCATTATTGGCTCTGATACCAACTGTGGTAGAACTGCCCAAAATAACACAATTACGGAGGCGCTTGTCTTCCACTAGACACTAAGCACCCCGAGAGCGAGCTAAAACGGGTGGATTCTGTCGAGCACACCCCAAGGGAGAGCTCGAATAATCCACATTTTTTCCTCAGGATCCAATAATGAGAACAAGTTTATATTACTTAGTCCATTTCATACATCTAGAGGTCTTATAAATACATTATTACAAGACCAAATTCAGAGTGCGGAAATTTAACAGCGGAATGAAAAGAAACATCTATCGATAAAATACAAGGATCCATCTATGCCCACTAGAAGAATCCTTCACACAACGGCTACTCCTCAAGCAGTACCTACAATAGGGGTAAATAAACTCTTAGTACACAATATACTCACAAGACTTATCCGACTAGTGGGAACAATTTTCCGACTCCAAGGAATATAATAAGCTTTATGGTTTGCTAGGTTTCTTTTTGCAGAAAGCAATACTAATAGTGCATCCTTATGTATGTTTATTTTTAGCAGTCATGATTATTACTTTATCTAGCCATTCTATGTAAGCACATGTTCTACTTTCAAGCAGGAGTTGAGCAAACAGTTCCATTTCACCACCTTTCCTCTTTCAGTTCTTACTACGATGCTAGAGTGTAGACAAGCCATACCGGATCACCAGCAATTCATGAATCAATGTGCCTAGCTGGGTACCCCAAAACACACGCTCTGTTTGTACCCTAGGCATAAGTAGGACCAACCCACCACTCTCCTATCACGGGGTCTAGGTCCCCGTCCAAACTTAGACTCCAAGCCCCCGCTCCTGAGTCCCGGACTCAGTGCGGTGCTTAGACCTTCACCATCCCCGCCTCCAATCAGTCGGTCCGGAAAGAGCCAAAACCCACGATAAGAGAGCAACAAGCCTTCCATGTGCCCATACACAAGTATGTGCTCATGATAATAAGTTTGTGACTTTCCTAGAGTCCATTGCAATGGCTGGTCCTTAACCGACACAGATAGAGAAACAGTGTAACTAGGCTATGCCCCATTGGCCGCAGGACACAACCTCTTACACCCACCAATATCCAAACCATATCCCTGTCCGGTCTCCATTTTTCCTTTCACCATTTTTACCATGAGTGATAATAATAATTACCTATTGTGAGTAACGGCAGGTTACTCACGCTACTAAAATCCTGAGCATAGCAACTACTTGACCTATGCTAGTAGGACTCATAGGTAGGTATATCTATGTAGGTAGTTTCCATAAAATACATGTAACGTAAAAGCACATCATATATATATATATATTTAGTGATCATTTAAAATAAGGGTTATGCACCGGGGCTTGCCTTAGGCAGACGGGAAGTCAACAAAGTCAGCAACTGATGCCTCCAGGGCTCCCTCCTAAATGAGAATCTCCTCCTCGTACTCTTCAATGATCTCCTCATACACATGTTCATCCACAGGCACGAACTCTACCAACTCGGTATCTACATGCATGAAATGATGATACAACACTTAGTAATACGACAACAGCAACTTCTTAAAATAAGAATACATCTATCAACTACTAAGCTTGCTCTATCGACTAAGACACTAAGTTGCCTATCATTTCCACTAAACAAGCATGAAACATTTTGTATATTAACTTAGCAACTAAAGGCATTCTTTCTCTTAATACTGATTTACTATATATATACTAAAATTAGGAGTACTAGCTACTATATTTATCAACATATTCTAAGGCTACAAAAATTATAGTGAGCACATAATAATCTATGAACCTACTGTAAATATTTTATGGCTAAAGCTATCACCAATTTGCCACAAAAATTCCTACAAATATTAGGCTAAATAATACTAAGCTTTCCTAAATGAATTAATGAATCTATCATTATTAGAGATAACTGCAAACTAACTGCACCAATAGGTAGATAACATTTTTGTGGAATTAACAAATTTTGTTACACTATTTTTGGACACCTATAGAATTTACTATAATTTTCCAAAGATCAACTCAAAATTAAATTGAATAAACATTTACTAATCCCTGGAAAAAGGAAAACTAAAATCCATCTGCGTGGCCCATGAGCGAGCGATGCGGCCCACGCGGACGCGGCCCAACCGTGCGACGACGGCCCGCGGTGGGGAGGCCCGCGCACGTCGGTACATTTGCTAAAACGTCCTCGAACTACCGGTGATTCACCCCGAGGTCTGTAGTACTATTCCCACAGTTAGCGTTTAAGCAAACTAACCCTCGGAACAAACTATCTTCACCACGGCTAAGTCCTCGGGCACCCACGCTCGCACCCGTGTGGCGGCGATGCCGGCATCATCGAGCCGCGCTAAGGCTAGCTCGCAGCGCTGGTCTAATTCGAGGAATTGCGCACGCCAAAAAAGCTTGTTCCCACTTGCTTTTCTGGCATGCGCAATTCCTCGAATTAGACCAGTGCTGCGAGCTAGCCTTGGCGCGGCTCGATGACGCCGGCGCGACGCCATTAAAGGTGGAGGTGACCGAGGGAGCACAGAGTAGCGCACGCCACTCAAAAGAAATTGACAAAGGCACACAGGGAAGGTTACACGTGTGCGTACGAGTCGGCACGGCTCGTGCGGCTGTAGCACCTTAATTGGCAAGCCGACGGTGACACGGCCATGTGCCAGTGCAGCGGTGACGTGACACAAGCGGTGGGTGCATGCGATGTGCTGACATGATGGAGAGGAACATGTGCTTGCTAGCGATGGCAGCTGCGGCCATGCGATGCCACGGCACATGCACGGATGATGACGATGCCTGGCGGAGCAGAGCCTGCACAGCCTGACGCGGTGGCCCCAGGGCACCAACAGTGACTCCAGCGGCAGCGTACATCGCGACGGAGAGGAGGGTCCGCTGCCAGCCAGGGCTGCCGGCCACCGTAGCCAGCCGAGCCCGGCCAAGCACGTGCGCTCACTCGCGCGACCGGCGCGTAGACGATGGCACAGGAGCAATGGAGACCGCACCCATGCGATAAAACTAGCCGAGAACGTCATGCGCACGATTTTTAAAGCGTTCAAAAAACCCCAAAACGTTGATCTAATCGCCAAACCACCTATGCAATTCCTAAGAGGGCATATCAAGCTACTAAAACAAGTCATGAAACCACCTCACTACTTAATCCAATTCTCCTACAAAAAATATCAAACATAGCTTTGTCAAACCACTTTTCAGACTTACTAAATCGACTAAGTCTTGATCGGATTCGCGTCAAATTCGATTTCCAAGCTATTAGGTATGCTAGCTAGTGAATTCCTTTCTTGACCGTAGGTATTTCATCACCATCTACAAAGTTCATACTTCCAACTCTACTAAAGTTCCACATATACATTCTATAGTGTTTTCGTTCAATAAAAATTCGCGAACATCCGTACTTGATAATTTTATACTTCACGAACGACCTTTCGTTAGGCATTTCCGTTGGTCGTTTTAAGTTACGTACATTGATTTACACTCTATATTACATACATTTACACATAAATATGATGCTATGCAGTTTTTTAGCAAAAGATTGTACAGCGTAACACCAAGGGTGTTACAGTTTGTGCCTTCTACACATGGTCCTTACTTGTTGTACTCTTGTGCTTGTGTAGTTGAGTAGCTCTTGGTTGTTTTAGTGTAGTTGTTCTTACTAGTAGTCCTTAGTGTAGCTTGTGCTCCTAGTTGTTAGATGGTTGTTCTAGTGAGTAGCTTATATGCTTTAGCTCTTACTTCACTAGACTTGCGTAGGAGTGCTTGCTTGGCTTGTAGACTAGGTGAAAATATTTCTATTAGGGCTCACCTTTGCTACTAATACTTGCCTAGTTGTGTTGTGGCTTGAAGGAAATTTTAATAGGCTCACCTTTGTAACCATTCCTTCCCTTGTGTCCTCTTGGAAGAAAGGGACTGGGAAATAGAGTGGGAGAGGCAAAGGGTGCTCGCCCTTGGGTTGGTAGACCTCTAGGGTGGTGCTTGGCCTAGGAGAAGGTCTCTCAACCTCCCCCTCTAGTGGCATGATGACTAGAGGCACCACCGAGGGCCTTAATCTCCTCTAATTTCCATGATGTTTTGGGTTGAGGGTTTTCTCTGGAAGGGGTTCTAGGATGGCCAAAGGTTGGGTTCTTGGAGAAATGGTTGGGGTACGATCAACAATTGTCAAGAATGGTTTCGACTTTAGGGATGAAGGCTTCAAGGTGAGGAGAAGAAGAAGGTGAGTTTGGACGGGATTTTAAAGAAAACCGAGGTCATGCAAACCCAAAGTTGCTCTGTCGCACTTTTGTAGGGTCAAGATAAGAATGGGTAGAGGAAGAGCTATGCAAAAACTAGGGAGGATACATGACCATGCCGGGTTGGGCGGACCTAGACCATGTGTGGCGAACCCAACCTGGTTTGACGGATCGTGCTTGGTGCCCGAACGTGCCACAAATTTACATGAACACTTATAAGGTTTAAGGTGACTAGAAAATAAAATAGTTGGCTATAAACAAGCACAATAAGAAATCATGATTAAAAAGTTAAGTTTGAGCAATGTGTTAGCAAAATCAAACAAATTTAATCACATCCACTTCATTTTCATGTTTATCGGTTCAGGGTAAACCTTTAAGCATTGTCCATTTACCTTAAATCGTTTGTGGCTTTGAAGTGTGATGGCTCCATGTAATGACGTGTTGACGACTTCAAATGGACCATCCCACTTGCTTCTAAGCTTTCCATGCTTGAATAGCACTCTTGAGTTGAGTAGTAGTAACTTGTCACCTTACTTGAATTCTTTCTTCTTGAGCCTTTTGTTGCGCCATCGTTTGATTCTTTCCTTGTAAATCTTGATGCTATGGTATGCCTTCTCTGTCCATTCCTCTAGCTCAGACAATTGCGCACATCGGTCTATTTCTCCTGGCTTGTTGGAAATTCATGTTCCACTTCTTGATTGGCCAATGAGCTCTTTCAAACTCGGCCGACAGATGGTAGTAGGTCTTTCCATATATGAGCTGATAAGGTAACATCCCAAGGGGTGTCTCATATACAGACCTATATATATTTCCAAAGCACATTAGGAAGCTTGTTCATCCACACCTTCCCTATATCTCCTCCACGGTATTTTGTAGAATGTTATTAATTTGTTTGTTCAAAGTTTTTGCTTGGTCACTTGTTTGAGAATGATAAGGTGTGAAGATATTAATGGTATTTTATCTTCTAGAACCAATTGGCCATCGCAAGGTGAAATGTTGAGGCATGAAGAAATAAAAAGAAGACATAGAATTATGGACAAGTGGAAGAGGCAAAAGCGACAAAATTCCAACGCCCAATATGTACATTGTGCATGATTAAAATATGTATATACCTTGGTCTCAAGGACCTTAGCACTTGTCATGTGAGGACAAAGGAGTCAGGTATACGGGCCATTTCCGGATACCGGAATTGAAGTTTCCTACAGACTTCTCAGACGCGTTTTAGCTAGTCATCATCCTGGGAACGCGAGTCTCCAAGGACCGGACAACACTTTCGAGAGAGGAAGAAGGGCTCACCGTGCTCTCAGTCTCTCACAGCGTTGACCTGGATCTGATCTACAAACTAGCAGGAGGAAGAACTGCTGCTGCTGCTGCAAGTGCAAAACTGCAAATCCAGTTGAGCGACTCGATGAAGGTTGAGCTTTAATCTTTGCTCTATCTGGTGTCCTTTCCAAGGTGCCATAATTTTTGCCTGCTCCGTGATCGATACTTACTTTTGTTGCTGAATCTAATCACTCGTATATTCGCTTGTAATCCGACATGCTCGCAGTTAGTAAGTCAGTCTCAAACAGCAACTGCATATACATATATGGCATCGTCCTGGGATAGGGTGGGGCAGGCGGCGAGCGAGATGCAGGTCACCGGCGTCGACGCGTTCGGCCTGGTGAACATGATCCTGCAGGCGGCGCACACCGCACGCCGCAACAGGGATCTGTGCCACCAGCTGGCCCAGCACGTTCTGATCGTCGCCGATCTGCTCCGGAAGCTGGACATCCCGCACTACTACAGAAATTAACTGTAGGGGCGGCTCAAAAGCCTCTGTAGGGGCGGCTGCGTCAGCCGCCCTTCCCAGGGTGTTCCTACAGAGGGTGCCTCTGTAGGAGCGGTTTCCTGACCGCTCCTGCAGTGACCTCTATAGGGGCGGCTGGTGTTTTCAGCCGCCCCTGCAGTAACCTCTGTAGGGGCGGCTGGTGTTTTCAGCCGCCCCTGCAGTGCCCTCTGTAAGGGCGGCTGATAATATCAGCCGCCCCTGTAGTGGACTTCTGTAAAGGCGGCTGTATCACCAGCCGCCCCTGCTGTGTGTATTTGTAAGGGCAGTTCAATCAAGAACCGCCCCTACAGTGGATTTTCCAGCAAAAAAAATAAATAATTCAAATTCAAATCTGACCATATATATATATATATATATATATATATATATATATATATATATATATATATATATATATATATAATTAAAATTCGAATCTGACCGCCACAAATATACATATATACATCCACAAAAATTCAATGCGTAACCATTGCTGCATTCAATTCATAGAGCAAAAAGAAGTACCACTAAAATTCTGCAGAATCATCCACCAACAGCACGCAAATTATTTGTACGCAGCCCCAGAGGCTTGCCGCATATATACAGCTACAGCCCCGCATTTCAACAACAGAGCGTTAAACACTACCGCTTGCTGCATATATAGCTACAGCCCCGCATTTCAACAACTAGGCGTTAAACGCTACCAGGTCATAAGTTAAGAGTGAAAAAAAGTTCTGCAATCCAAAGTATGTACAGGAAAGCAGTCACAACATGGTTATGAGGGCGCTGATTCTGCCCCATCATGGAGAGCGCAGCACACGGTGGCCTTGTGATGACCCTGGTACACCCTGATGGCCTCTCCGGTTGACATCGTCCATAGCCTCGCTGTGGTGTCTGAAGAAGCTGCAAGAGAGAACAGACCGGTTAACTGTGCAACTGATAAATCATCGGGGAAGGCAGAGGGCAACACGGTGTAGTTCATACCTGTTATCAGATAAGCACCATCGACCGAGAATACACAGTCCCAAACCCAGCGCTGATGGCCTAAGAAGTTGATTGCCAGTGATGTTTCAGGATCTCATTCGGAAACATAAGATGAGTATGAGATGGAGAATTGTTAAAAGAAGACTCCAAACATTACCGACTAAAGTTCTTTCCAACTTGAAGCCATCAACATTCCAAATCTTTACAGTGTGGTCAGATGATGCTATGGCAAGATACCTGCAAACAAACCCAAGAATGTCACATGGAACCCAAGAGGACACAATAATACACTGGAAGAACCATGAAAAATAGCCTTTTAGACCATTATTACATTACCTGTTAGGATCGCAAAATTCTGGTGAAAGCAGGCACTTCAGAATGTAGCCATCATGGGCTTGCAGTTTGTGCAGAGGTTCAAAGCAGGTAATTGTCTACATAACATAATTTGAAAATTTCAGAAATCACAAACTCTATATTTATACGGTTATTTGCAGAACAGACTGACCTGAGTACCCTTAAGTAGGCGCCAAACGTAACATGTCCCATGGTTATTTGCAGCAACCACCATACTCCCATCCCACATGACTGTCAGAGATCTTACAGCAGTATCAACCTCCGGTACCTAAATAATTGGAACCAACAGATCAATTGTTTTCTTGCATTACCCTTTCCACAGAAGTACCATAATACTGGAATATGAGTATGTGACTCACCAACTCACAGCTGCATGAGTTAGCGGCCAAATCCCACACACGTATGTTTCCATTCTAATCACCAGATATTAGCTCTTTCTGAAAAAAAACAATGTTTTGAAATTTGGTGGAAAGAAACAAAAATAAGTAACAGAGGAGAATAGCCAAAACAAAAACTATCTGACTCAACCATCCAAGTTAAGAATACTCACTATTTAATCAGTACAAGAAAATAAAGTTCCACAGGAAATTTGAGAAACAAAGAGTGACACATAGGCCAAGCCATCTCTGCAGTTTGAGACGAAGGCTAGCCATATGAAAGTTCAGTTCACTCTCTCGAGTTGATTTCAACTAGGGTATCACAATAAATGAAACCTATAAATTCACAGCTACATGCAGTCAAATTGTGTTTTGTCAGCATTTTTGCATTACAGATTTGTGAGTCGGTTCATTTCAAAATGTTCATATCTTTGCCCTTTTAAGTTTCCCTAAAGTTTAATCCAGTTAAAGTAAACCCGACGCAGTTAATTGTAGCAAATAAAAGTCCAAGCAATGGCATTCCATGTATTTATAATTATACTACTGTCATTTTTTTATTGGACCACTCATCTAAGGTTATCAGTACATGGCAAATTGCTCTCCAGAAACTGAATCTATGCAATCAACGGATGCTACTGTCATCCATCTACGTGTGAACACAAATCATTGAATGCTACTGCCTATGCCATATTGCTGAAAAACATATTCAGAAGATAGAGGAGATGAACTACAGACTGTTTTTTTATTGGACCACGCAAACTGTTTTTTATGGCAAGTAGTAGCAGAACTACAGACATCTTGGTTGGGCAAATCCATCTTGCAGACGTAGCAGGAATAGCAAGGGAAAATAGAGGAGATGAGGGTGACCTGGAAGACGAAGCAGGCAGATCTGAGGTTGGGGTCGGAGGATTAGAAGGTGGAGACTCCATCTATGCTCGACGATGGATCCCCGTGCGCCCGCCGCCGCACAGCGTGGACGAGGTGGTGCCCACCGCAGCCTCCCTGCGAGCGCCTCCGGCCTCCCTGCTCGGCTGCTCGCGGCAGCCCACCGTTGCGCTCTACTCGCTTTGCTCGCTCGCGACGAGTAATTCCTTGTGTCCCTCGCTCGGCAGCTGCTCCGGGCCCCCGTCGCACAGCGGGCTCCCTCTCTTTCTCACCGGCGTGCAGACGCCTGGGCACGGACGTGCGCGGGGCCACAGGCACGAGCGCTCGCGTTCGCGCTCAGCTGTTGCTGCTAGGTCTTCGCCGTGCCACGGGCTCCCTCTCTCTCACATGCTGGCCGGCCCTCCCGACGCGCGAGGGGGCTCACCAGGCGCCGCCGCCGCCGTCGCTACGTGTGGAACGGGAGAAGTGGAGGAGTCGGAGGAGGGATGAAGAAAGAAGCTAGCGTTTTGACCGGCTAAGGGTGTGATGTGAGCCGTCCGATCTAATCAGACGAGAGAGCTACACGGACGAGTGGGCCAAACAGGCCCAGGCAGGGGGAGATGGAGAGCTGAGCTAAATAAGGCCCGGTCAATATATTTTTTATAAATATTATTTCAAAATATGATAACTTTGACAGAATTTTTGGATAGCAAATGACTTCAAATGAAAAATTCATAAACCACAAATTTATAAAGCTCATCAAGATCTACAACTTTTATTTTGGCCATTACTCCATCGGACTTTGTTTGAACAGTTCAAATTTTGAATTTCAAAAAATGACTACTTCAAACAATATTTGGAAATAGCAAATGATTCCAGCTGAAAAAGTCATCAACAACAAAGTTGTACAACTCATTGAGATCTACAACTTTTATTTTTTTATAGATATATTTACATATACAATAACTAAAACAACTACAACAGTTTAAAATTGCAAAATTGAACCTTTAAAAATGGGGAAAAAATTTAAATTTTAAAAAATTAAAATCAAAACTATTAAAATAATTTTGAGACACCAAATGATCTCAAATGAAAATTTGATAAACAACAAAGTTGTTCAACTCATCAAGATCTACAACTTTTATTTTGGTTATCTTGTCATTTGACTAAATTTGAACCTTTCAAATTTGAAATTTTAAAAAATGACGAGTTCGAACCAAAATTTAAGACCCAAAATGATTTCAATATAAAAAGTGATGAATACCAAAGTTGTTCAACTCATTAATATCTACAACTTTTATTTTAGTCATCTTGTCATTTGACAAAATTTGAACATTTCAAATTTGAAATTTTGAAAAACGACAAGTTCGAACCAAAATTTGAGACACAAATTTATTTCAACATAAAAAGTGATGAATACCAAAGTTGTTCAACTCATGAATATCTACAACTTTTATTTTGATCATTTCTTTATTTGACAAATTCTTAGCACACATTGTTCACTAATCTTACTCATGTCTCATATAATTTATAAAACCTTACGAGAGATGTGTCACATTTGTGAACAATGTCATTATCACTTTGTCATATGAAGAAATGATCAATACAAAAGTTGTAGATCTTGATGAGTTATTCAACTTTGGTATTTATCACTTTTTCAGCTGAAATCATTTGGGGTACCAAAATCTTGTCTGAAGTTGTATTTTTTTTAAATTCAAAATTTAAATTGCTCAAACTTTTCATATGTATATATTGACAAAACCAACAAAATAAATTGATAGAGAATGATTTTAGAAAATTTTAGAAAAAAAATCATCAGATTTGGAGTTAGTATGAGGAAGAAAAACTAGTTACAAAGTTGACCCACAGATTAAAAAGAGAAATCACACTGTTCACTATGATCATGTAAGGATCATCTAGAACAGTGTGATTTCTCTTTTTAATCTGTGGGTAAACTTTGTAACTAGTTGTTCTCCCTCATACTAACTCCAAATGTGATGGGTTTTTTTCCTAAAAATTTCTAAAATCATTCTTCAGCATTTAAGTTTGGTCAAACTTAGATGTGACAATATTTTACGCATTTTAAAATTTGAAATTTGAAATTTGACAAGTTCAAACTAAAATTTTAAACCCTAAATGATTTTATATGTAAAAGTGATGAATACAAAAATTGTTCAACTCATTAAGATATAGAACTTTTATTTTGGTTATCTTGTCATTTGACTAAATTTGAACCTTTCAAATTTAAAATTTTAAAAAATGACAAGTTCGAACCAAAATTTGAGACCCAAAATCATTTCAACATAAAAAGTGATGAATACCAAAGTTGTTCAACTCATTAATATATACAACTTTTATTTTAGTCATCTTGTCATTTGATAAAATTTGAACCTTTCAAATTTGAAATTTTGAAAAACGACAAGTTCGAACCAAAATTTGAGACCCAAATTTATTTCAACATAAAAAGTGATGAATACCAAAGTTGTTCAACTCATGAATATATACAACTTTTATTTTGATCATTTCTTCATTTGACAAATTCTCAGCACACATTGTTTACTAATCTTACACATGTCTCATATAGTTTATAAAACCTTATGAGAGATGTGTCACATTTGTGAACAATGTCATTATCACTTTGTCGTATAAAGAAATGACCAATACAAAAGTTGTAGATCCTGATGAGTTATTCAACTTTGGTATTTATCACTTTTTCAGCTGAAATCATTTGGGGTACCAAAATCTTGTCTGAAGTTGTATTTTTTTAAAATTCAAAATTTAAATTGCTCAAACTTTTCATATGTATATATTGACAAAAACCAACAAAATAAATTGATAGAGAATGATTTTAGAAAATTTTAGAAAAAAAATCATCAGATTTGGAGTTAGTATGAGGAAGAAAAACTAGTTACAAAGTTGACCCACAGATTAAAAAGAGAAATCACACTGTTTACTATGATCACGTAAGGATCATCTAGAACAGTGTGATTTCTCTTTTTAATCTGTGGATAAACTTTGTAACTAGTTGTTCTCCCTCATACTAACTCCAAATGTGATGGTTTTTTTTCCTAAAAATTTCTAAAATCATTCTTCAGCATTTAAGTTTGGTCAAACTTAGATGTGACAATGTTTTACGCATTTTAAAATTTGAAATTTGAAATTTGACAAGTTCAAACCAAAATTTTAAACCCTAAATGATTTTATATGTAAAAGTGATGAATACAAAAATTGTTCAACTCATCAAGATATAGAACTTTTATTTTGGTTATCTTGTCATTTGACTAAATTTGAACCTTTTAAATTTGAAATTTTAAAATATGATAAGTTCGAACCAAAATTTGAGACCCAAAATCATTTCAACATAAAAAGTGATGAATACCAAAGTTGTTCAACTCATTAATATATACAACTTTTATTTTAGTCATCTTGTCATTTGACAAAATTTGAACCTTTCAAATTTGAAATTTTGAAAAACGACAAGTTCGAACCAAAATTTGAGACCCAAATTTATTTCAACATAAAAAGTGATGAATACCAAAGTTGTTCAACTCATGAATATCTACAACTTTTATTTTGGTCATTTTTTCATTTGACAAATTCTCAGCACACATTGTTTACTAATCTTACACATGTCTCATATAGTTTATAAAACCTTATGAGAGATGTGTCACATTTGTGAACAATGTCATTACCACTTTATCATATAAAGAAATGATCAATACAAAAGTTGTAAATCTTGATGAGTTATTCAACTTTGGTATTTATCACTTTTTCAGCTGAAATCATTTGGGGTACCAAAATCTTATCTGAAGTTGTATTTTTTTTAAATTCAAAATTTAAATTGCTCAAACTTTTCATATGTATATATTGACAAAAACCAACAAAATAAATTGATAGAGAATGATTTTAGAAAATTTTAGGAAAAAAAATCATCAGATTTGGAGTTAGTATGAGGAAGGAAAACTAGTTACAAAGTTAACCCACAGATTAAAAAAAGAAATCACACTGTTTACTATGATCATGTAAGGGCTGCTATTTATTCGTGTGCCATCAGTAGGGGCGGCTGGTGATTCAGCCGCCCCTACAGTCTGGCACTGTAGGGGCGGCTGGTGATTGAGCCGCCCCTACAGTGGACACTGCAGGGGCGGCTGGTGATTGAGCCGCCCCTAAAGATCAGCCTCAACTGTAGGGGCGGCTCAGGTTACCAGCCGCCCCTACAGTGCCAACTGTAGGGGCGGCTGGGCTGCTGGGGCACGAGAACGCCCACTGTAGGGGCGCCCCCAACCCCAGCCACCCCTACAATAAAAATGTCCTCGTTCCTACAGTAAGAATCTGGCGTAGTGCCGGTGCTCAGGCAGCACCTGGAGACGCGGAGGCCGCTGGAGCAGCTGGATGCCGCTCTTTTCCGTGCGTACAAGCTCGTCAGGTCCTGCGCCCAGCGACAAGAGAACACAAGCCAGATCTACCAGATGTTTACCGGCGCGAAGGTTGCCTCCAAGCTTCGGCTGGCGCAGGAGGAGATCGACCGCTACATCAACCTAATCCCCATGATCACCCTTGTTGCCGCCGTCGGCGCCCGGCAGGTCACTTCGAGATAAACTAACATTGCTCGCCTTCTTTTTATATCTGTTACCAGACGAATAGTCCTTCTACTAGCTGATGTCGTCCCTCTTCATCAGTCCCTTCATACTTCATACGGGGTATATATATGTCAACAATGTCTTGAGAAATTTCCTCCACTAACAGGATACCAATGAGGTACATGAGGACGGGGGCAATGATGCTGCCCCAACTCAAAGGTTGTTGAGTAAATCCTTTTCAGTTTTAATCAGATTCCATAGATTATCATTGGAGTGATGTAGTGCTTCACTGTAAGAATTTGCAGGAATCGGTTATCTCTTCAACACGTTACCCAATCACTCACACTCGAGGAACTGCAACCACAAGGTCCTTACCCGGTTGCCTTATTTATATATGTGCATTTCTTATTTGTAAGCATGCTTAAGTAGGATTTGTGCTCCCAATTAATATTTCTACATGAGTCCATCAACCTGTGCTCCTACAAAGCTACAGTCATAAAAGACATAAAAGACCAACAGCTAATAAAAAATAGTTATCTTTGTGCTCTTCTTATGTTTATTTTCAAACACAATATCAGGTAGTGGTAAACTTATCAATTACAATATGCCACTCTTGTACAGGCTAGAACCTTAGAAGATATAATCATTAGAAGTTCGTTAATACTTACAACTTTTAAAAATTAGTTTATCCATTATTACCCTGGTCAAAAATACTTATCACACTCGACTAATAAGCATTGTTACTCCCAACAAATCTCAAAGATAACGAAGGTCATAGCCACCTTTGGTGCAAAGGAATCACTATTTGCTCCAAATGATGTTGATTATTTAAATGTAGATTTTATGGGATGTTCTAGTTTATCTTTAGTGGTTACAAAAGTGATAGTTTAGATGCAAATTTAAGGGGTTATACTTAGATTATCTATCATAATGGCATTGTGTGCAAATTTAAGGTTACTTTAGATATTATTTCATAATGGCATAATGGAATTTGTTAGTAACGACTTAAATGTGGATTTAGATGGTTACTTTATGTTATTTTTTATAATGACAAAGATACGTATATTTTTGGAAAACATTATATATAGCTTGTTAAAGGTGATTATAGTCTACCGAACTGATGGCCCGACCTTTATGATCTTTATGAGAATTTCTAGGTTCTATCATTTTTTGCGGCGCATCTCATGTAGGTTAACATGGAGACTCTGTTAGATAAATTCAATTAACAATATCAAGATAAGGTCACATAATTTCTGCTAATATTTTCAAGAGTACACCTGAACTTATCTTGGGGTGTTATTTAAGTCCTTGAACCTATCTTTGTGTGTAGTCTAGATCTCAAACTTTTGAAATGCTATTTTTGGGTCCCGGATCCCGGTAGTTGTCTCAGTATATCATCTAGGTTCCTAAACTTGCCATATGTAGTGTGTCACTTAGGTCCAAATAGACCCAATCTACTCCCCATCATGATGTCACATGCCATATGTAACACCCCCGGTGTTTGTCACCAGTTAAGCAATGGGTTTAAACTCAACCATAGCATGTTAAGTGGTGATGGAGATGTTAGGTCAAACATATGAAAATGAGCCACCACTTAAACTTGGACCATGCACCATTGCTTACATGTTTCCCTTTCTAAAAAGTATGCTTGAGTAATGTTGGATGTGCTTATTTCATGTTCCTCACATCAATTTCCACCCACATGGATGATTGGAAAAGTTTTATGAAGTTTGGAATCAAGAAGTCACATGAAATGACAAGTTATGTTCTCGCCTGAATTGCTTTATTAGGTGAATGAGAACATGTGATGACAAACAAACATTGCAACCTTGATCAAACAACTCTACTTACACTCATAAAAAAAGTTATGAAGGGTTCATGTTGAGCAAGTGGCCAGAAAATGCTCCAATAGATCAAAAAGTGTAATTTAAGCTTTATCGTGACGCTACTTTAACTTGGTTTGAACTATGCCTTACACTGCTTGCATGGCAGTGGAACCTAAACAAAAGTTGAAGTTTGAGTAGAGTAGAACAAACTTTGTTTTTGGACCAAGAGCCAGATCAACTTGGAACTAAGGCGAATCGAGGCTCAAACGTTGAATCGGCAGCTGTTTTCGGTACTTAGAATTTTTCTAAGTCTGGAATTCATCGTCGACTCGCCGTCGACATTGGCATTCCGCGTTCTCCAAATTTCGTTAAGCAACTCGACTTGACCCCAAAATAAAGGTTGGAGCTAAGTTCGTGGATAAGAGCATATAAAAAGATGGCACTCGTTGGACTTCGTTTTGACCATCAATTTGGGCTTTTGTTCATCGCTGTCAACGAGCTGACACTATCACTTTGGAACCTAATTACTCGCTGATCTAGGGCTTTAATGACCTGGGTGTCTTAATAAAAGTTGTAGAGCAGGACGTGATGAGCAAACTTCGTTTTGGGCCCAAAGCCCAGTTTAGCCCATAAATCAGCCCAAATCGCGTTCCGATCGGCCCGCTCCGCTACCCGCCAGCTGCTCGGTGGAATGCCACAAAGGGGCGACGCGTGCCCCGTGCATGGCGGCCATGCACGAGCAGCGCCCCCACCTCCATGCCGCGTGCCGCCTGCGCCCGATGTGGATGAGGAGAGCCCCGGTCGAGCTCTCCACTTCCTTCCTCACTCGCACGCACTCCTCTTTCGCCTCTCCCTCGCTCTACAGCACCTGCACGTGCGTGCTGGAGCACGGCCGTCATGGTCGGCTGGCCAAGCTTGCCGCCGCCGTGTCCCCGCCGCCCTGAGCTCCCTCGCGTCCTACCGTGTGCGCCACCACCTTCCCCATCATGCGCCGCCCCTTCTGCTCCCCTTTTCCGGCCACCGCAGCCGCCGTAGCACCGTCGCCGCCGGAGCAGCCGCTGGCGCTCTGCCTACTCGTGTGGCCGGCAGGCCACAGGCCGCCTCGGGTCGAGCTGGGAAGCCCAGCGGGTGCGCACAGGCCCATAGTCCCTCCCCACCACTTCCCCCGCCGCCGACGAGCCTCCTCCGGCCGGCAAATGGCGAGCTCCTGCGCAGCCCCTTCAAAAATTGTGATCAGGGACCTCGGCTTCGAATTCGAGTTTAGGGAGGGGCCTTTCTGTGAACCGGAGACTCATGTGAATAGTGCCTTTTGGACCTGTTTGCTTTGAAATCAGCTGGAACTTTGAAAATTCATAGTAATTCATAGGAAATTCGTAAAATAGCAAATGAGGACTTTTTTGGAATCCTTGTGAAATTGTCTATGAAGTAGATCTATAATATGGCATGTTTTAGTTTAAAGTTTTAGCTGCAAAAAATAGATTTGTGCAGTAAGGTTGTAATGCTAGTTGAATTTGTTATTTTCCATAACTACAGATCTAGGGCTCCAAATGAAGTGAAATTTTTGTGGCATACTACTCATGTGATACTTGATATGTGGTAAAAATTTCATGAGTATTGGATGAAGTACGAATGAGTTATTGGTTTATCTCGCTCTCACATGATTTCCTGCAATAGCAAATTGTCTTTTTCATAGAGGTAGCTATACTTATGCAAATGGTATGACATTTGTACAGTAGACTATTGAGAGGATATGTGAGCTACTACAATTTTTGTAGAATTTATTGTGCATTCTTTGTATATGTTCATAAATACACCTTGATGTCTAAATAAATTAAGAAATGCTTTAAGAAAATTTATTTAGAGGTGAGCACCATGCTTTCTGGTGTTCTTTAATCATATGTGAAATGTTGGTAAAGTTGGTTTTGCTCAATTATGTGTTTGCAACATAAGTTAATAATTATTTTCTTGCCGATGTGGTTTATGGACAGATCTGGAAACTTAGCAAATTTCTTCATGATAATGTGTTTTGTTGTGAAACTTGTTATACAAAAGTTGTAGATAATTCATATATCTAGCTTCTATTAAAATTTGGTGTCATTTGGCCAAGTAGTTTAAGAGTTATAGCTGTTTAAAGTTGGGTTACAGAATTGATTGCTCTCTGTCTTGTTTAGACCAGTTTCTATAAATATATAATTTTGACCCACTTAACTTGTGAATCATGCTGTGATGGTTATAGATGAAATATAGAGAATTTCATAAGCTTTCCTGAATGTCTTGTTGCATGGCTATTGGATTTGTATAACTCTAGTTATGATCCAAAAATGAAGCTGTTGTTTCCAGTCCAGAAATAGACATATGCTAGTTGTGGTTGTTTACTCCATGTGTTGCTAAGTGTGGCTTATGCCCTTGTTGATGGTCAAGTGATGATACTTGTGACCTTATTAAACTTGTGTCATGCTTGATGTGCTTGCTCTCTATAGTTAGTTGTGTGATGTTAGTTAAATAGCTATTGGTGTCTATGTCTTGCATAATCTTGTGTTTGTCTTGAATGCTTAGGAGATGCATCTTGTGTTATCATTTATCACATTCATACACATGCATCTTGCATCTTATTTAGGTACGCTAGATGAACCACGTGAAGGATGTGATGTGGAGCCGAATTCGAAGATTGGGTTTGGTGGATCTATCCCGAAGATGGAAGGACTAAGCAAGTGCTAGGACCAGAGATGTCACCAAGACGTTGCACGCTAACTGAAATGACTTGTGTCGGATCCCAGGCAAGCCCTGGAGCATTCTAAGTCTCCCATGTTTTTACAAATATCTTGAGTATCTTTTATTGTTGATGATGCATTAAGTATAGGAATTTGTTGGAACCAATTGTTGCATTATATCCTTACATTGTCCAGATAAAATCCTATGAATCCTAATTAAGTGTAGGATCGAATGATGCTTAGCTATGCATAGACCGGTAGAAGTCAGGTGATTTCCTGTCACCTACGAGATGTAGGATGAGCTCTGGTCACGATTGGCTATATTTGCTATCATGGGAAAAGAACCATATGTTAATAATGAATGGAGACCGGACGGGATGATGATAGTGCAGCAACAAGGCATGGAGGTCTTAGGTGTAAATCTATCCCCGTCTGTGTCGTTTAAGGACCAATACGCTGTACTATAAGGAAAATGGACCCTTGGCCCATTTACTTTGGATTTGGGTGTTTGATGACCAACATAACCAAATTGTGTAACACCTCTGGTGTTTTGACCTAGCACTAAAACTTGACATGTCATCATATGCATTGCAAAGCATTCATAAAGTAGAAAAATTTGAATGCATTCACTAAATAAGCATTATTTCATAAGTTGTTATGTTATGTGATGTAATGTGATTCAAAACTCTAAATAAAGATCATGACCATAAGGGTCAAATTTCATGTGATCATATGAGACCATGTGTCAATTGACTCAAATAACCCTAATGGGCTATGTAACTGGTCAAAAATCATAGTTAAGTAAAAAGGTAAACAAATCAAATGTGAATTCAAATTCAAATTATAAAAGTCCTTTTTGCCCCTTCTATCTATTTCAAAATCCATTTGGAATTTGGGGGTGTGACAAAAAGCAAAGTTGAAGTTTATTTTATAAGGATCAACTTTGGTATTTAAAGTTTTTAAAGTTTACATATAAAATTTGGAGTAATTTTGAAATGATTCAAATGCTCAAATGCACCCCAAATTCAAATTTCAAAATGGAGGCAAAATTTGAAAATGTTCATTTAAGCAAAGTTGTAGAACTTGAAATGTTGAGCAACTTTTATTTTTGGAGATTTTCAACTTCTTTAGAAAATTTGGGAGTAATTTGAATTTTAAAATGGATGGCAATTCTGTAATTCTGGTGAACAGTGCACGACCACCGCACCATCGCCGGCGTCCTTTCTTCGGTCTTCCAGACGCGCCCGTGGCCGCCCTCGGCTTCGCGCTAGCACAAGATGGTCACTGCGTGTCGTTCCCTCGCTCTCTTGGTCGTGCTATAAAGCTCCGATGCCGTCGTCGGCTTTCTTTTCTCTCCTCTGTTTCCCGACGCCGCCGCCTCAGCTCCATCGAGCTCACCTCGGCTCCTCAACGCAAACCAGCCTCGGCAAAGCAGTGTCCCAGCTCCGTCTCCTCCTTGTGCATCCATCTAGCCAGTTTGGGTCATCTGATTCCACCAGGAACCACCGCTAGCAACCCTTCTTCCTCGCGACCGGTGACCTCACCCGAAATTCCATTTCACCACGGCCAGCGTCATCCGGTGAGCCGTTGCCCTTGCTTGTTGTCTCTATAGCTTCATCTCAATGTTGTAGTGCTTAATCCATTCTTGCTTGGTTGTTTTGCCCACTGCAGTCGCCGGAACAACATCGTCGACGAAGTCTGCTCCGCCGTGACCGCTGTCACCGTCGACCCGCGTCACCGTAGCTTCTCCGGTCTCGTTCTTTGCTCCAACGCAATCGTGGTGAGCTGCTGAACCTTCCCATGCCTTTTGTTTGATCTCTACCGGCCCTTATTCACTGGCGTAGCACCACTGTGCTGTTGCATCCGCCATGGCCGGCGTCAGCCTTGATTCCTGCTGTAATAGCTTAAGTTAATGCCTTCAATCGATGCGTCTAGTCATGGTGATTGTTTTAGTACCTTGGCCGTCGTCGTTGGACTCACCGTCGGTGAGTTAGCGTCGGTCAGTGCCATCGTCGTCGCGGTCAAAGCCGAAGGTTAGGGATGACAAGTGGGTCCTGCATGTCAGCGACTGTGTAGTTCAAAATGGAATTTTTCTATTTTCTGAAATGGATGAATAGTGTCTATTTTTGTTATTTTTGTGTAGATTTATTTATAGCTCCAAAAATTATGAAAATTTTTGTGTGACCTCTCTGTGATGAATATTATTTAGGAAAAACATGAAATATTGATTTACAGTACATTTTGAATGTGATGAAAATTGCTCAATTAATTGATAAATGTAATTTCCATGATTTTTGTAGGCCACTATATAACTCCAAAAATTATGAAATTTGTTTTCGTACACTAATTTGTCATGAGGAAGCTTACATAAAATTTTGAGGTCATTTGGAACAAGTTCATTTTGGGCTTATTTCCAAATTAATTCAAAAATGAATAAAAGCAAACCCTAAGTGTTGGTTAGAGTTTAGTTAATGAGTGATTTCATTCATTAAGGGTAGAACTTTGGAGTGAAACTTTGGGTAGTTCTTTAGAAGAATGTAGGGTTTCTTAGTAAACATTTTAGTGTGGTCCTTGACGGTAGAATTGCAAGTTGGTTTTGTTGGCTCACAACTGTACCGTGAATGAAAGTTGTACTCAACGTGTTATTATATTTCATGCACCATGAAAGCATCATGTTTACATTATCATCATGTTGAAGCATATGTTATTATTTCGTGTAGAATCTAAGAGTGAACCGATCTTAGTTGAGCAAGTTGTGCAAGAATCCCCGGTTGTTTCGGGATTCGATATTTGTGGTACTGATCCAGAACCCGAGGTCATCAACGAAGGCAAGCCCCGGTTTATGCATTAAACCATTACCTTGTTTACTTTGAAAAGTTTATCACCTATGTTACCTATTGCATTAAGTTGATTATTTCAAATGTTACCTACTTGATGCATTGCCTACCTTGTTAATTGTTTACCATCCTTGAAGATGATTTCATTTACAAAGGCGTAGAATGCTTAGTATGCTTTATGGTAGGCTTTCAAAGTAAAAGTTTTGATACAATCAAAGATGGCATCCTGGCCAAAGAAAGAAAGAAGGTAGAATGAGCTAGAGACTGGTCGGGTGACTTATCTTGAATATTGGGTAATGTTGCCGACTATGTCACTTAAAGGCCACTCATTGTGGATCTTCTGAACGAGACACTTTGTAGTACTGGTCACATACTCCGATAAGCCTACTTCGGCTAATCCGATACTAAGACAAATGCCAATGCACTGGGAGTGGAGAGATGGTGGGGGTAGCGTGTACCCTCATGGCTGGAATGTGGCTGAATTGGAGGTGTGTTGTGCCCCGGGTGGCGTGGAGACGGCTTAGTATAGGAGGATCCGGTAGCGAGGTTGATATATGCAAGATTAAGTTCTACATATGTCGTGTGATAAGGAATCCCCAGCTAGGACTTGAATCAATTCAAATTGCCAGTGCTCCGCAGATATGGAGACTCGTTTCATTACAGAAGCAATGTAGGACTGGTGAATTACTAAAATTTGAAAAAAGGAATGGAATGAAAAGGATTGGAACATGGGATATAAACACTTAGTTTGAGATAATGAACCAAGAAGACTTAAGGGAAAACTTGAAAATAGGATCAAGAATAGTAAGCTTTTGGCAAAGAACTTTTGAATCTTGCTACATCCTTACCTTGCCCCAACACCTGCATCTCTAAAGTCTTTCACCCACCTTTTACGTCGGGTCAGTCTTGTTGAGTACTTTTGTACTCAGGGTTTGTTAACCCTTGTTGCAGGTGAGTCGCATGTGTAGGCTTGTTTTGGTCCTTGCTGCATGACAGTGTTTGAAGTCGATGGCGATGAGGAATGATGAATGGCCTTTGGACAAGGCACTAGTTTGTATGAAAAATAATGTTAATGTAATATTATCCCGCTACTATGGTTGCATGACACTTATGGTTTTGTAAGTTTGAAACAATTGGTTTGTAATATTAAAACTTAAATCTTCCGCTTTATAATCTCTAATATGTATATTGAAAACTGTTGTAATCTACAATGTATGTGATTGGGATCCTATTTGGAAAAGATTCGTGGATGATTCGGGTTTCCCGAGGACACCCGACAGACCTGTTAAGTTGTTGGGAACTTGTGTACGCTATCAGAGGTCTGTTGAGACAACGATAAATGCATCTAGGCCTAATTTCTTAGGAGGTTCTACCACAGCTGGTATCAGAGTAGGTCCTATCTAAGATCATTGTAGGTTACTTTGGAAAACCTTCAAATTGATTTGGATCAAAGAAAGTAAACTTGATATTTTAAAGTTCAAAATTCTTTCTTCTTACCTCTGATCTAGCCTCATTCCTATCTTATTTGAAAGTTCATGGCGGATAATATGATTAGGTTTGTCCTATGTATTAAAAATCTAGTACTTATGATTATATAAATCTTTTGTACCTAGATTCATAAGATTGATTCATGCATCATGCTTGAACACCTTGCATAATAATTCCCCTTAAAAGTGGTTGGGTAAGTAATGTCAATCCCATTCTTGCTAACCTCCATTATCCTCAAGCTATTCTTATAGTCCTACCCTAACTTCTACAGGCTATGGCAAAGACCAAGATAACTGCACATAAGTCCACCAGACCTCACGGAGTCCCTCGTCACCAGTTAGCACCATGAAACCATGAGCTTGGTGAATGAAGTTCCAGGACCTTAGGAGATGAAGGATCTTCAAGCAATCCCACCAACATTGAGAACCTTACCATAGAGCTCAACACTCTTCGTCAAGCTCATGCCAAAGATCAAGAGAAGCTGGCGGAAATGCGAAGGGACATCACCATGAACACCGAGCTATGGAATGAAGCCTGGACATGAGAGGATGCGGCCAACGAACACATCCATGAGTTGGAGTTCTACGTAGAAGACCTAGAGATGGACAATGCCATTCTTCATGAGAATGTCCACATGATGTACGCTCAACTTCATCCTCCTCATGGGGATGGTGAAGTTATAGATGAAGAAATGATTGTAGATCTAGGAGAAATCCACGATGAAGAAGAGGAGGACCCTGAGGAATTAGTGTACTTCTCAGATGAAGATGAGGTCCCGTCCTATATGGAAACGGACGCCGATGATTGAGAGCTTGGAGTAGTAATAGTTCCTTTACTGCTTTTCTAGTAAACCAGGGTTGTATTATGGGATACAAGACATGTAATATAAATAAGTAACCCTTTGTAGCATGAAACTTGTTGACTGCTTTCAATAAATAATAATGTAAATAAACGTGTCTCTCTAACAGATGCCTCGTCCTATCACCTGAGCTGGTGCAAGTACCTTGCAAGACCATGATGATATCCCAAATCCTCCACCAATGCCTTCGACTATGGCAGATGCCATAGCCGCACTCGTCAATGCAATGGCAGAGAATGCTAGGTTGTTAAGGGAATTGGCTCAGAACCAACAAGCACCACACCCTAATTGTGGCCACCATAATAATGGAAATAACGAG
Organism: Miscanthus floridulus; assembly: GCF_019320115.1. NCBI lineage: Eukaryota > Viridiplantae > Streptophyta > Magnoliopsida > Poales > Poaceae > Miscanthus > Miscanthus floridulus. The sequence goes on along the minus strand of NC_089580.1, from coordinate 113,786,651 downwards.
TCAACCTATATTGATTTTACTGACACACATCCGCCTGTGTTCTCTAAGGAAGAAGAGCCTTTAGAAGCTAACGATTGGCTCTGGACAATGGAGCAAAAGTTTGAGCTGATTCACTATACCGAGATTCAGAAACCAAGGTTTGCGGCACAGCAACTCCGAGGAGCTGCTGGTGCCTGGTGGGCAAATTTGGTAGCTGTACAGCCCACTGGTCACCAAATCACCTAGATGGAGTTTAAGGATGTCTTCAGGGCACACTATATTCTAGATGGTGTGATGACCATGAAGTTAGAAGAGATTTTGGCCCTTAAGCAAGGGGAGCACCCGGTGATGCACTATATTGGGCGTTTCAATCACCTGTCACAGTATGCTATAGAGTATGTGAATACTGACAGGAAGAAGAAGAATCATTTCCAAAGAGGCCTAAACACCAAACTTCAGACCATGATGGCAACTTGTGGCAACGCAACTTATCATGAGACAGTCAACATTGCTATCGCTTCATAGGAGAATTACCGCCGACACAAGGAGGCGAAGAAAAAGAGAGTATCTACTTCTGGATCATCAAGTGGAAAGCATCAAAAGATGGTCTACCATCCTCAGAATCATGGCCGTGCGCCATTCCGCCCACAACAAAGCCAAAGCAGGCAGCAAATCTTTATTCGCCCTGCAATTAATACGCCTTATCCTCATCAAGCATCGCAGCAGCAAAATAATACAAATAATGCAAACTGCACTGCTACTCCCTAGAATCATAATTATCCATGTTATAATTGTGGTAAACCCGGACACTTTTCTCAAGAATGTCCATATCCTAGGAAGAGTAATCCTAATGCACCTAAAGCCCGTGTTACTCAAGCTCAGAATTAGTACAAGGGCAATGCTCAAAACAGTCAGAAGGGTCAGGCTGAGAAGAAAACTAGAAGGGTCTTCTATACTCAGGTGGAATCTATTCTGATTGGTATGTTTCCCATTGCTAAGCATCATGCAATTACCTTATTTGATTCTGGTGCATCCCATACATTCATCAATCGTACATTTGTTGTGAAGCATGGGATAACTATTGGGGAAACAAAAGAACCATATCATATATAGTCACCCGGGGGATGAATCTATACAAGGGAGATAGTTCAGCATGTACCTATTGATTTGGGAGGATATGAGTTCCCTACCAATATGCTGATATTAAAGGATCAAGATATAGATATGATCCTTGGTATGAACTGGTTAACTCAACATGGGGCTGTCATAGATGTCATGCATAGAACCATAAGGGTAAATGTACCTGACAGCAAAACCCAACTTCTCATCCAACTTCCCTTTCCTAAGAGTACGGTTGGAACAGTCTATGCAACTACTGTTGAAGAAGCCGAGAAAATTCCGGTGGTATGTGAATTTATGGATGTCTTTCCCGATGATCTGTATGGTCTGCCACCAGACCGAGATGTAGAGTTTAGAATTGATCTGAAACCAGGAATAGCACCTGTGTCTAGAAGAGCATATAGGATGCCACCCAAAGAACTAGCAGAATTAAAAATCCAACTACAAGAATTGTTAGACAAGGGTTTCATTCAACCCAGTTCATCACCTTGGGGATGCCCTGCTATCTTCGTGAAGAAAAAGGACCAAACCTTAAGGTTATGTATTGACTATCTGCCGTTAAATGAAGTCACCATAAAGAACAAATACCCCTTACCCCGAATTGATTTGCTTTTTGATCAACTTGCGGGAGCTAAGGTGTTCTCAAAGATAGACTTGAGATCAGGCTATCACCAGATTAAGATCAGATGGGAAGATGTGCCGAAGACAGCGTTTACTACCCGATATGGTCTATATGAGTATTTAGTTATGTCTTTTGGGCTGACCAATGCCCCGGCTCATTTCATGTACCTGATGAACTCAGTTTTCATGCCCGAGTTGGATAAGTTTGTAGTGGTGTTCATTGATGACATTCTTATCTATTCTAAGAGCAAAGAGGAACATGCGGAACATCTCCGCATTGTTCTACAATGATTAAGAGACCACAAATTATATGCCAAATTCAATAAATGTGCATTCTGGTTGGAGGAAGTACAATTTATGGGTCATGTGTTATCTGCTGAAGGTATAGCTGTTGATCCGAGCAAGGTAGAAGAAGTCCTTAACTGGAGAGCACCTACCACTGTTCATCAAGTTCGTAGTTTTTTGGGGTTGGCAGGTTATTATCGTCGGTTCATCCCTGACTTCTCTAGAATTACGAAGCCGATTACTGAACTGCTGAAAAATCAAACTAAGTTTGTATGGTCAACAGAATGTGAGAAGGCCTTTCAAACATTAAAGAAGTTGCTGACAACTACACCAGTATTAGCACAACCTGATATCGAGAGGCCGTTTGATATCTATTGTGATGCATCTAGAATTGGTATTGGCTGCGTTCTTATGCAAGAACGAAGAGTCATAGCGTATGCTTCCAGACAACTCACGAAGCATGAAGAACATTATCCCACCCATGATCTTGAATTAGCCACTGTTGTTCATGCACTCAAGGTTTGGCGACATTATTTATTGGGCAATATCTGTCATATCTATACGGATCACAAAAGTTTGAAATATATCTTTACTCAGTCATAGTTGAATACGAGGCAAAGAAGATGGTTAGAACTTATCAAAGATTATGACTTAGAAGTGCATTATCATCCGGGCAAGGCTAATGTGGTTGCCAATGCCCTGAGTCACAAGATTCATTGCCATTGTTTGACTGTGGAACCTATGCAACAAACATTGTGTCAAGAGATGGAGTATCTGAATTTACAAATCATAGAACAAGGTTCCCTGTCCAATATTGTAGTTGAGTCCACTATCAAAGATCAGATCACTATTGCTCAATGGAAAAGTAAGGGTATAGCCCACATCAAGGATAAAGTCAGATCTAGAAAACCAATATGTTTCAATATTGATGAATCCGATGTCGTATGGTTCAAAGTTAGATTGGTAGTACCCAAAAGTCTGGAGCTGCGAAAGCAGATTCTTGATGAAGCTCATTCTACAAGATACTCCATTCATCCAGGTAGCAACAAAATGTATCATGATCTGAGAAAGAGATATTGGAGGACCAAAATGAAAATAGAAATAGCTCAATATGTGGCCAAATGTGATACTTGCCAGAGAGTCAAAGCAGTTCACATGAAGACTGCAGGTCCATTACATTCATTGCCAGTTCCATCTTGGAAGTGGGAAGATATCTGTATGGACTTCATCGTGGGATTGCCTAGGACATCTGCAGGCTACAATTCAATATGGGTTATTATTGATCGCCTAACCAAGATAGCTCATTTCTTACCAGTCAGAGATAAATATTGAGCAGAACAGTATGCAAAGCTTTATCTTGATAGAATCTTCAGTCTGCATGGGGCACCCAAGACCATTGTCTCTGACAGAGGGTCATTGTTCGTATCTAAGTTTTGGAAAAGTTTACATGAGTCTTTGGGAACCAAACTTATCCGTAGTTCTACTTATCATCCGTAAATAGATGGATAGACTGAAAGGGTAAATCAAATTCTTGAAGATATGTTGAGAGCATGTGTCCTTTCCTATAGTGCTAAATGGGATGAATGCCTTCCCTTAGCTGAATTCTCATATAACAATAGCTATCAAGAGAGCATTAAAATGGCACCATTCGAAGCATTGTATGGTCGTAGATGCTAGACACCTTTAAATTGGTTAGAAGCTAGAGAACATTGGTTCTTTGGGCCAGATGTGGTCAACAAAGATGAACAGAAAGTTAAACTCATACAAGCTAATATGAAGGTAGCTCAATCCCAACAGAAAAGCCATGCTGATAAGAGGAGACAACCGCTAGAATTCAAAGTGGGAGATCATGTCTACCTCAAGGTATCACCGATGAAAGGAGTTCATCATTTTGGGATTCAGGGAAAGTTGGTGCCCCGTTATGTCGGTCCTTTTCAAATCCAACAACGATATGGACCGGTCACCTATCGCGTCAAGCTACCAGATCACATGTCAGTTGTGCATGATATCTTCCATGTATCCCAGTTAAAGAAGTGTCTTCAAGTACCTGACCAAGTGATCGACTTTAGTGATGTAGAACTAGAACCTAATTTGACTTATGCCGAGTACCCTATTAGAGTCTTAGATTAGAAAGATCGAGTCACTCGAAGACGTACAATCAAGTTCTACAAAGTACAATGGAATCAACACACTGAAGATGAAGCTACTTGGGAGTCCGAGGATTACTTAGAAGAAAACTTTCCTGACTTCTTCGCTTCTATTTAGTTGCAATATCTTGTCTATGTTGTAACTTGTCTCTTTTGTCAAAAGAATGGAAAACCCCCCCTCACTAGCTTTTTGAACAAAGTTATGATGTGTTAGCTTGACACATTTCCTTTTCCATTACTTAGCCTTAGGTTTTAAATCTCAGAACGAGATTTCTTTAAGGGGGAAGGGTTGTAACACCTCTGGTGTTTTGACCTAGCACTAAAACTTGACATGTCATCATATGCATTGCAAAGCATTCATAAAGTAGAAAAATTTGAATGCATTCACTAAATAAGCTTTATTTCATAAGTTGTTATGTTATGTGATGTAATGTGATTCAAAACTCTAAATAAAGATCATGACCATAAGGGTCAAATTTCATGTGATCATGTGAGACCATGTGTCAATTGACTCAAATAACCCAAATGGGCCATGTAACTGGTCAAAAATCATAGTTAAGTAAAAAAGGTAAACAAATCAAATGTGAATTCAAATTCAAATTATAAAAGTCCTTTTTGCCCCTTCTATCTATTTCAAAATCCATTTGGAATTTGGGGGTGTGACAAAAAGCAAAGTTGAAGCTTATTTTATAAGGATCAACTTTGGTATTCAAAGTTTTTAAAGTTTCCATATAAAATTTGGAGTAATTTTGAAATGATTCAAATGCTCAAATGCACCCCAAATTCAAATTTCAAAATGGAGGCAGAATTTGAAAATGGTCATTTAAGCAAAGTTGTAGAACTTGAAATGTTGAGCAACTTTTATTTTTGGAGATTTTCAACTTCTTTAGAAAATTTGAGAGTAATTTGAATTTTAAAATGGATGGCAATTCTGTAATTCTGGTGAACAGTGCACGACCACCGCCCCACCGCCGGCGTCCTTTCTCCGGTCTTCTAGACGCGCCTGTGGCCGCCCTCGACTTCGCGCTGGCATGACATGGTCATTGCGTGTCGTTCCCTCACTCTCTTGGCCACGCTATAAAGCTCTGACGCTGTCGTCGGCTTTCTTTTCTCTCCTCTGTTTCCCGACGCCGCCGCCTCAGCTCCGTTGAGCTCACCTCGGCTCCTCAGCGCAAACCAGCCTCGGCAAAGTAGTGTCCCAGCTCTATCTCCTCCTTGCGCATCCATCCAGCTAGTTTGGGTCATCTGATTCCGCCAGGAACCACCGCTAGCAACCCTTCTTCCTCGTGGCCGACGACCTCACCCGAAATTCTGTTTCACCGCGGCCAGCGTCATTCGGTGAGCCGTTGCCCTTGCTTGTTGTCTCTATAGCTTCATCTCGATGTTGTGGTGCTTAATCCATTCTTGCTTGGTCATTTTGCCCACTGTAGTCACCGGAACACCGTCATCGACGAAGTCTGCTCTGCCGTGACCGCTGTCACCGTCGACCCGCGTCACCGTAGCTTCTCCGGTCTCGTTCTTTGCTCCAACGCAATCGTGGTGAGCTACTGAACCTTCCCGTGCCTTTTGTTTGATCTCTACCGGCCCTAATTCACTGGCGTAGCACCACCGTGATGTTGCATCCACCATGGCCGGCGTCAGCCTCGATTCCTGTTGTAATAGCTTAAGTTAATGCCTTCAATCGATGCATCTAGTCATGGCGATTGTTTTGGTACCTTGGCTGTCGTCGTTGGACTCACCATCGGTGAGTTAGCGTCGGTCAGCGCCGTCATCGTAGCGGTCAAAGCCGAAGGTTAGGGATGACAAGTGGGTCCCGTATGTCAGCGACTGTGTAGTTCAAAATGGAATTTTTCTATTTTCTGAAATGGATGAATAGTGTCTGTTTTTGTTATTTTTGTGTAGATTTATTTATAGCTCCAAAAATTATGAAAATTTTTGTGTGACCTCTCTGTGATGAATATTATTTAGGAAAAATATGAAATATTGATTTACAGTACATTTTGAATGTGATGAAAATTGCTCAATTAATTGATAAATGTAATTTCCATGATTTTTGTAGGCCACTATATAACTCCAAAAATTATGAAATTTGTTTTCGTACACTAATTTGTCATGTGGAAGCTTACATAAAATTTTGAGGTCATTTGGAACAAGTTCATTTTGGGCTTATTTCCAAATTAATTCAAAAATGAATAAAAGCAAACCCTAAGTGTTGGTTAGAGTTTAGTTAATGAGTGATTTCATTCATTAAGGGTAGAACTTTGGAGTGAAACTTTGGGTAGTTCTTTAGAAGAATGTAGGGTTTCTTAGTAAACATTTTTGTGTGGTCCTTGATGGTAGAATTGCAAGTTGGTTTTGTTGGCTCGCAACTGTACCGTGAATGAAAGTTGTACTCAACGTGTTATTATATTTCATGCACCATGAAAGCATCATGTTTACATTATCATCATGTTGAAGCATATGTTATTATTTCGTGTAGAATCTAAGAGTGAACCGATCTTAGTTGAGCAAGTTGTGGAAGAATCCCCGGTTGTTTCGGGATTCGATATTTGTGGTACTGATCCAGAACCCAAGGTCATCAACGAAGGCAAGCCCCGGTTTATGCATTAAACCATTACCTTGTTTACTTTGAAAAGGTTATCACCTATGTTACCTATTGCATTAAGTTGATTATTTCAAATGTTACCTACTTGATGCATTGCCTACCTTGTTAATTGTTTACCATCCTTGAAGATGATTTCATTTACAAAGGCGTAGAATGCTTAGTATGCTTTATGGTAGGCTTTCAAAGTAAAAGTTTCGATACAATCAAAGATGGCATCCTGGCCAAAGAAAGAAAGAAGGTAGAATGAATTAGAGACTGGTCGGGTGACTTATCTTGAATATTGGGTAATGTTGCCGACTATGTCACTTAAAGGCCACTCATTGTGGATCTTCTGAACGAGACACTTTGTAGTACTGGTCACATACTCCGATAAGCCTACTTTGGCTAATCTGATACTAAGACGAATGCCAATGCACTGGGAGTGGAGAGATGGTGGGGGTAGCGTGTACCCTCATGGCTAGAATGTGGCTGAATTGGAGGTGTGTTGTGCCCTGGGTGGCGTGGAGACGGCTTAGTATAGGAGGATCCGGTAGCGAGGTTGATATATGCAAGATTAAGTTCTACATATGTCGTGTGATAAGGAATCCCCAGCTAGGACTTGAATCAATTCAAATTGCCAGTGCTCCGCAGATATGGAGACTCGTTTCATTACAGAAGCAATGCAGAACTGGTGAATTACTAAAATTTGAAAAAAGGAATGGAATGAAAAGGATTGGAACATGGGATATAAACACTTAGTTTGAGATAATGAACCAAGAAGACTTAAGGGAAAACTTGAAAATGGGATCAAGAATAGTAAGCTTTTGGCAAAGAACTTTTGAATCTTGCTACATCCTTACCTTGCCCCAACACCTGCATCTCTAAAGTCTTTCACCCACCTTTTACGTTGGGTCAGTCTTGTTGAGTACTTTTGTACTCAGGGTTTGTTAACCCTTGTTGCAGGTGAGTCGCATGTGTAGGCTTGTTTTGGTCCTTGCTGCATGACAGTGTTTGAAGTCGATGGCGATGATGAATGATGAATGGCCTTTGGACAAGGCACTAGTTTGTATGAAAAATAATGTTAATGTAATATTATCCCGCTACTATGGTTGCATGACACTTATGGTTTTGTAAGTTTGAAACAATTGGTTTGTAATATTAAAACTTAAATCTTCCGCTTTATAATCTCTGATATGTATATTGAAAACTGTTGTAATCTACAGTGTATGTGATTGGGATCCTATTTGGAAAAGATTCGTGGATGATTTGGGTTTCCCGAGGACACCCGACAGACCTATTAAGTTGTTGGGAACTTGTGTACGCTATCAGAGGTCTGTTGAGACAATGATAAATGCATCTAGGCCCAATTTCTTAGGAGGTTCTGCCACAAATTGGACTAATAAATTTGCAAGTGTTTGTTTTGTAGTTCAATAGGGTGCAAGACATAACTTGGACAAAGGCGACATGATGATCCGATGATCATCACCTCAAGCAAGACCTTAGGAGCACAAGAGAGGACCCAAGAGATCAAGCAAAGTCCAAGCATGAAGATTGGAACCAAGCCGTATGCAAGATCGCGAAGAAATGAGCTCACTGTGGTGACCGGATGCTGGACCGGACGCTGGACAAGCAACCGGACGCTGCGACCGGATGCTGGGCAAGTGGCTCGGCAGACAGGCGACCGGACGCTAGACCGGACGCTGGCGGCAACCGACCAGACGCAGGACAGTAGTGTCCGATCGAGTACAGTAAGGTTCTAGAGCGGCAAATCTACGACCAAACGCGTTCGGTGGTAGGTGACCGGACGCTGGCCAATGTCTGATCAGTATATTGCCAGCTCAACGGTCGGGATGACCGGACATGTCTAGTCAGGATGATTCAGCATCCAGTCAGTAGCAGTTTCATGGGAATTCGACCCCAATGGCTACTTTCTTAGTGGGGCTTATAAATACAACCCCCAACCGGCCATTTGAGAGGTGTGGAGCTAAGGAAACATACCAAGGGTGTGGATACACCATTTTAGTGATCTCCACTTTGCATAGTGCTTAGTGATTCATCAGGTGATTAGTGTAGGTGCTTTGTGAAGTGCTTAGGTTGATTAGACCACCGCTTATGCACTTGCTCTAGGTTTAGGCCTAGTGTTTAGTGAGGTTTGCATACCTCTTACCACTCGGTGCTTGCGAGCACCATTGTTGTATATCGGAGGGGCTTGAAGTCTTGCGAGATCACACCAACCGCGTTTGTGGTATGGCCGCCACCGTGTACCAGAGGGAACAAGGCCCACGGCGTTTTGGCTAGAAGCTTGATAGTAAAGACAGCGGGGAGCATCTAGGAGAGGCATGTCGGAAGGCACGTCGGAGACCCACTTGCATGTGGGGAAGGCCTGAGGCTATCCACGGAGTTACCCGACCGAGAGCTTGGCCCTTGCGAGGGATTCCTTGCGAGGGGCTCCAACGAGGACTAGGGGGAAGCTTGCGCGCTTCTCGATACCTCGGTAAAAATACCGAAGTCGTCGACGGGAGTTTGCATATCTCTACCTTGCTCTTTAGCTTCCGCATTTACATTGATTACTTTACTACATCTGCGGTAGAGATAGCAACACACCAGCAAAACCATAGTTGCACATCTAGATAGTTTATCTATTGCATAGGTTTTGCTAGGGTTAGAAAAAGAGGCCATAGTTTAAAGTTAGAATTTTTATGTTGCCTAATTCACCCCCCCCCCTCTTAGGCATCACGGTCCCTTCATGTACGTCCTCATGTCATGTTGAACATAGCCTAACACTTAGCTGGCCGGATAACTCATTCCGACCGCGAAGCCTAGTAGCTCGACTCAGGCCAGGAACACGAGCAGTGGCGCGCATTTTGGAGGTAGTAAGGATGTGCGGAGCGCCATTGGCATAAGTCCAAGGCGGGTTAGAGTCCCGAGCAACCTTGGCAGAGTGGTTCTTGTAACACCCTAGGTGTTAGCCTTGCATAACTTGACTTGCATAGCATGAGCATGATCATCAAGCATTCATATATAAGCATTTACACTTGAAACATTTAATTGAAACATATGCACCATTTCTTATTATTTCATGTTTCCATGTGTATAGGCATATCATCATGAGTGTAAACATGTACTTGGTGGATGTGAGTCACAAAAACATGTAGCAACACTTAGGTTAGCAAATAGGACATTGTTCATGAAGGTCACCTTTCATGACCAAACACTCAAGTAAGATTACATGTGTTAACCTAGATAGCACTATGAGTGAATAATACATGAAATGATTGTATGACCTTGCAATTAGCTTAAACATGTTTAGAGTATCATTATGAACAACTTTGATATTCATGGTTAGGGGTAAATAGGTCATTAGGCCCTAGTTTGAATGTAGACCATCAATTGAATGTGACATGTTTGACCAAGTTTGAACTATGTGTTAGAGACCTTGCATGGAGGTGGTCACTAAAGCAAAGTTGTAGTATTTGATATAGGGAACAACTTTATTTTTGGGTCATTGACTGGTTTAGCTCCTAACATGCTTGAAATTGGCTCACAAGAATCAGCAAAACAAACATTTCAACACTTAACATTATTTTTCTAAGTCCGGATGATGAACAACCTGACAAGCTGACCTTCAGGGTGATATAACTTGGTTTTGGTTGCAAATTAGCACGAGTTCATTGAATACGAATTGGAGCTAGTACATAGGTCTACCAATTCGGTTTAGGATGTTTGCACAACAGAGCCATGGATTTTCAGTTAATTTGATTGCAAAACCCGCTGTCAGACTTGTATCGTGACTCTGAATCGACTAAAGCGAATGACGTCAGTGGCCGACCGTCGCTAGGGCTCGCGCGCCACGTGGTGGCCAGCGATGGCCGCGCATCATCGGTGCCCTACCCAGCGTGGCCAAGGCAAGCCAACGCACGCTACTTCACTCCCAGCAATCGCCCGCACTCAGACGCGCACTCCATTTGCCTTGCATCGGCCTCCTTCCTCACCCGCAGCAGCAGCCGCCTCCGCACCAAGCGTCGTCGTAGCCATCTCCGGTGCTAGCTTGCCCTCGCCGCTTCTCCACCACCACAGCTACACCACCAGCACCCCCATGACCTGCCGCGTCCACCTGTGTCCACTGACCGTGCTCGGTAAGCTCCAGCACCGTGCACAAGCTCGCCGGAGCCCCGCCGCCGAGTCCGTCGTCGTGGCCATGTCGTCACAGTCCACCATTCCACACGATAGCTTGTGCGCTAGGTTTGCCTAAGTCTATAGAAGCTCGTCAGCGCTTGAGCTTGCTTCGCCGTGGCCTCCACTGGCGTAGCGCCGCCATCCCGCTCCTCCAAGCCGCCATGGCCGCCATCGTCGTCGCTAGCACCGACGAGAGGCCCAGCCAAGTGGTGCAGTCAATGCGCTAGGTCATAAGGGTCGTCGCGTGTTGATATCACTGCCGGCGAACTCGCCGTCATTGAGCTCTGGCCACGCAAGCCTCACGCAGCGCCGCTGCTCTTCTTCTGGGTCACTGACGAGTGGGGTCCTCTATCAGGTGGGACCCAGCTGTCAACGGCAATTAGAGAGTAGGATAGTTCATTTGCTTCAAGATTTCAAGCTGTTTTGCAATATTTATATCTCCAGTTGTATAGCTTCAAAAATTGCGAAATAAATTTGGTAGTGTTCCTTAGGAAGTGTAGTATTTAAGAGAAATATGATCTTGACACTTACAGTAGAAATTTTGGAAGATTTAAATTGAAATTTGGAATGTGATTTTGAATGCATGCAAATTTGTTTATTTTATATCTAGAGTTCTTGTGCACCACAAATTATGAAATTTTTGTGGTAAGCTATTCTTGACATGTATGAGCTCTGGTAAAAATTTTAGGATCAGTGCATGTGTAGATTTGTAGTTATAGATTTTTCTTTTAGATATAAGTAATCCTTCTATGAATTTTTATAAATTATTTATGAATCCATTATTCATGAAATTTGTTGGAGGTTATCCTAGTACCATATGGATGATGAGAAAAATAGGAAATATGTTGTTTGACACTTTTCACTAGGGTTTTCTATTTTTGCTATTGTAAGCCTTTCTGTCTTGTCATTTTTATATAGAATGTTCTACTTAGTAAAATGGCATGAAACTTTTACAGTAGTCTTTTGGTAGCATTATAAAGGACCTGTAAATTTTGGGGAATTTATGATGCATATTTAGTATATGTTTATTATTTAACCTAAGTACATAAATAAAATTATAAATGATTTTAAATAAATATTTTGGGCTTCACCATTATGTTTTCTTGAGTGTATTAGGCATGCTTGCACTGTTGGTAGACTTTGTGTTGTAAAAATTTGAATACTTATATGAAGTAGAAGTATTGTTGCTTTATAATTCGAATTGAGCGGGTTTTCGGACAGATTTGGTAGTTTGGTAAGTTGCATGGTGAGAATGGTGTTTGCTGTAAAAATGGTTAATAACAAAGTTGTAGAGAACTTCTTCATGTATCTTGTGTTAAAATTGCAGAGTAATAGGCCAAAGGATTTAGGAGTTATGGCTGTTCAAATTTAGTGTTTCCGAATTTGCTTGCTCTCTAGAATTTCTGGACAGCACTGAGTTGCTTGTCTGTTTTGGTTAAGATACAATGTGAATTAGCTTTTGATGATTAAATAAGAGTTGTAGGCAATTTTATAAGCTTTCCAAAAACTCTAAGATCACCATATTTGGATAAGTAGAACTTCAGTTATGAGTAAAACAATTAGCTGCTGTTTTGTAGTGTGGTACATGAACTGCTGTAGTGGCTAAGCATCTAGGATCGGAGGAAGAAATAATGTTGTTGGAATTCGACGAAGTAGAGGAAGGAGACCAGCTGGAGAATCCTCATGTCATAGCTCCTGAAGGCGAGGAGCAGAACCCTGAAGAGCTTCCGGAGTGCCCTGATCACCGCCCCACTTCCTTTCTGAGAGGCAAGCCCCGGAGCATTTTAAGTCTCCCAGTATTTTACAAATGATTACTTAAGTATTTATGATTGATGCATTAGGTTATAAGAATTGAATGGAACCACTTGATGCATATAAATTCCTTGTCCAGATATTACACCCTTAACCCTGTGTAGGTCCAGGATCGAACATATGCTTAGCCATGCTTAGACCGGTAGAAGTCGGGTGATTTCCTATCACTTGCGAGATATAGGTGGATACCAGAGCACGGTTGGCTATATTTGCTATCATGGAACAGAACCATGGGGTGATGTAAATTGAGGTCGGGCGGAGTCTATGCGTAGGCTGACTCATGTGATTCCGTCTGTGCCGGTTAAGGACCGTACCGTTGTTGGCGCTTCTGACAAGATTGAACGCATGCCTATCATTTAGCTGGCCAGATAAGTCGTTCCGACCGCGAAGCCGAGTAGCTGTTCTGTTGTGCGCTCCTTGCGGGGGCGATCAAACTGAGCCCAAGGGTAGGCTAGGCCTGAACATCCTGGCATTTGGTGTCCCTGATTGTGCAGCATAGTACGAGCCCACGAAATGTGTACCTGAGTTGTACCAAAGGTGACCTAAGGTTGCCTTCGCGCGGCATGCCTGGGTTTATGTTAGAAATAAATTCCCAGCTAGTTGAAATCGATTCAAATCGCCGTCTCTCCCGGATAGTGAGAAACTTGGCTAGTCCCAACATCGTAGTAATTGTGTATGGAACATGATGGTTCGGATGAATATGGAATTATAATACTTGCTATAGTTACTATTGTATGCTTTTTAAATTGATATACCACATGTTTGGCACAGGATAGTTGCTAATCTAGAGATGGATAGTTATAATCAATTTGATAAAAGGGATCGTAATTGTATAACTAAGTCAATCACTTTTATTCAAATGTTGTCAATCTATCTCCACTTATACAGCCTTGCATGATCCTTGGAGTCGATTTATTTCTAGTTTACGACAGGTAAGTCTAGCTGAGTACCTTCTCGTACTCAGGGTTTTATTTCCCATTGTTGCAGATGGCACTATGTATCATGGTTATTGCAAGAGTTGCTTCTATCCCGCCGTGGATGAGGAGTAAGCCTTGGGCAGGCTTCCTTATTAATCCCTCTATTTGCTTTTGTGGATTGTGATCCTACTTCGGCACTGTACTAAACTATGTTGGAAACTTTATTTTCAAACTTAATTTGCTTCCGCTTTTATCTATCAAACTCAGTTTGTAATAACTTGGTTTCATACTCTGATGATGAAAATGTATCTGTGAACTTTATATAATATGTGACATGTATGTTGAATCATGTACAATCTTGGTTGTTGTAAATCGTTTATCGAGACCCGTCGTGGTACGCGACAGACTACCGGGTTTATATGGGTTCAAGTATGACAGTACGATCGCTTGCGGGCTACCATTGTACTTGTACTCTTATAAATTGGTCGGTTCTGTGACAGCTGGCATCAGAGCAAGATTCAACGTTAATTGTCACATGTGTATTTAAAACAAAAGTTTTTGTTTTCCAAAAACCCTTCTCTAGCAACTAATAGCTATATAAATAGGTATTTGAAATCTAAAGTGTGCCAATGATCACTTTCTGTATGCCCAAATTAAGGACTATTAGGTGGCTATTTAAGTACTAACATGGGGGTTTTTACTTCGTCTTCCATATGGCGTGCTATTGTATGGATGCCATTCACTTGAATGGTAATGTATGGATCAAATGCCTCTATGCCAAGGTAAGATGACGAGTGGTATGACCACAAGATATGAGCATGCGGTCGGGGAGAGTTAGCTTTGGTACAGCTATGTATGCATGCTTGCATGTGTATGTGGTGCGTATTTAATTGTGGGTTTAAACTGTTATCGGGTAGCTTTGATATGGAAGTATATGTATGGGTATACATATATGAAAGTATTTAAATTTACATTCTGCATATTTCATTATGGGTTTGGGCTGAAATGAAATTATTATGCAGGTACACTAACAACAAAACATGTAGCTCGACTAGTTACGCTATATATGAGAGAACGTGTGTATGCCACCGTGTCTACCGTTAGAAACAAATTTTTCCTAAGTTTGTGAGGACGTACGAAATGAGCATGCATCATGATAATTACCATTCACCTAATTATATTGTTCCTCCCCTTATAAATTTCTTACTTGGTTATGTAACTCTTATCTATTATGGCCTTGTCTCACAAAGTGTACATGTTGATGGTACAGATGGCAGCACCCGTCGGATGTGAGAATTTCCTGATGGTTTTTGGAACACCTACCCTCTTGTGGAGAGTTCTGCACTTTGTGGGGTACCATGAACTGCCCCTTTATCATTGGATTGAAGAGTACTTGGAAGGACAGCCATGGTACAAGGTGCGGCTCACTATATCAGCCCGCACACAACCGCCCTTCTAGCAGGAGTGGAAGGTAGAATCAGAAGGGAAGACTCCTTGGGAGGCTACCCAAGTTGAGGCCTTTGAGGTTTTGAGGCAAATCTGCCAACAACATGGGGATGCACTCACTGCTAGTGCAGCGAGTATGTTTCCTTGGGTGGATCCATCCACCACAAATTGGGAACAACATAGCCAAAATGCTTTGATCAGAGATCAGGATGAGCGAGCAGATAGCTCTAGTCCCTCCATGAATGCAATGTTTGCGGTGATGAAGATGTTTTGTGCACGCCAGGACACTAGGGATTTCTAGCAGGAATCATACACCACCTGCATGGACAAACTCATGAGAGCTGAAGCCAAGCAAAACAAGCTCAAGAAGTGTGCGCGCAAGCAAAAGAAAGCCGCAAGTAAAGCTCGATGGGAATCTGACCAAGCCTATGCAGCTTTGGGCACTCTTCATGCCCAAATGGAGCAAGTGGATCAGCAAAGGGCAGCAGCTCAAGAAGCTAGAGCTAATGATCAAGTAGTACTTGCAGGACTAAGGGAGCAGTTGGAGACCGCCCGTGTGGAGGTGTCCACAGCTAGACGTTAGCGTGATGTAGCAGAAAACCATGTCACTAACATAAGGATAGAGCAAGATAGGCACCGCGACATGAGTAACACCCAAAACCATGCTGAAAGGGGCCTACGTCAGTAGCTTGCACAGGCTCAACTTCAAGTAATGAACCTTCAGCATGAAGTGCACTATTTGAACAACCAGTTGAACCCTATCCTTGATGGGGAAGAAGATGGTCCAAATATGGAAGAAGATGAGGATGAGGAAGAGGAGGAGGTGGAGGTGGAGCTTGAGGAAGGAGATGATCCTATCTCTGACCTCGATAGTGATCATGACGATGATTAGATCGCGTAGTACTTACTAGAAGTACTTAATGTATCATCGTTGGTTATGTAATGAACTTGTAGTTTGAGTTTGGTGTTGGTGATTTTAACTATCATGTAATATTGTTATTTGCATGACTATCGCATGTTTGGTTAAAACGCTAATTCTAGTTGATCTATCTGAGCTCATGATTTGGATATTAACGTGCTATGAGTCCGATGAGCGATCAAATTGGTGGTGTCATGTTGCGAGAATGAATTGTTATGCCTCTGTTTTTATTGTGAATTTGAGAATTGTCTCCAGTAATTTCAGTTTGGCAAGATTATAATTCATCTGCAATCTTGTGGCATCAACCAATAATCGCTTATTGTTGCAACTTTGCAGATGACGCGCACCCATGCAGGAGCTAGTAGTAGCCATGATGGCAATGGTGATGACTTACCACCACCGCCACCATCGTCCGCTCAGGAGTTCTTTGCCCAGTTCTTGGGGAGCCAAAGGACAATGGAAGAAGCTCTGTGCCTTATTGCGTAGAACACCGCTCGTGGCCACCCACAGCAACAAGGGGCCAAGCCAAATTAGCACAGTACATTCAAGGAGTTTCTAGATACAAAGCCTCCTATCTTCAAGGTGGTTGAGGAACCACTACAGGCTAACGAGTGGCTCAACACCATTGAGCAGAAGTTTCGTCTGCTAAGGGTCACCGAGCATCTGAAGGCTAAGTATGCTTCTTACCAGCTGCAAGGACCAGCAGGGATCTGGTGGGCACATTTCTTGTCATCACTACATGCTAATGCGCGAGTGACATGGGAGCAGTTCAAGTTGGCTTTTCAGGGACATCATATTCCCCCGGGCCTAATGCACATGAAAGCGGCTAAATTTATGAGGCTCACTCAAGGAATGAAGACCCTCATAGAATATATGCACGCATTCAACAACCTGTCTAGGTATGCTCTAGGTTTTGTGGATACTGAGGAGAAGAAGATAGAGAGCTTCAAGCGGGGTCTAAGCACTAAACTGATGAAGACCATGGCCAATTCCAAGTGCACTACTTACAATGAGTTTATTAGTGATGCTTTGACCCAAGAAAACCACAATAACATGCATATGGCTACTAAGGGTCGCAAGAGGGCATTTGAGGTAGGTGCCTCCGGATCTTCATAGTCAAGAGCGCCTATCATAGCTAGGCCACAATTCCGTCCACCTACACCCAAGTTTAGGCCTCCACCACCTAAAGCTCAGAATAGTAGGCCACAAAAACCATTCCGTAAGGCATTCACTATTGCCTTACCAAAAGGAACTGGCAGTCAGGGGAGCTCCACAGGACCTAGGAGTAATCAACCATGTTTCAACTGCAATCAAGTGGGTCATTGGGCCAAGGAATGCCCTCACCCCAAGAAGAATGGCAACCCAAATCAGAACAATCAGAGGCAGGCAAACACAAGGGCACATCCAGGATATGTACATTATACCACTGTTGAGGAAGTGCCCGCTGGAGAAGTTGTCATGGTTGGTATGTTTCTCATCAACAAGCATCCCGCTGTTGTTTTATTTGATTCGGGAGCTTCTCATTCATTTATGAGTCAAGCATTTGCATCTAGACATGATCAAGAAATAATTGAAGTAAGCAAAGGGGGTTATAATATAAGTTCAGCAGGGCAACTATTTCTACAAATAAGATAGTCAAAAATGTGCTCATCTCTATAAGAGGGAGGGAGTATACAACGGATTTGATAATATTGCCTAGGTTATCGATAAGTGTAATCTTAGGCAAGAATTGGATGAAGGATCATGGTGTTCTCATTGACACTAGCACTCATACTATTATGTTGAGAGAACCCACGGGAGGGAATGCTTTTCTAGTACCACTCTCCCACAATTTTGAACTCCAACATTTAGCTTGTGCTATCCAAACCACCACCCTTTGTGATATCCCCATGGTTTGTGAGTTTTCGGATGTATTTCTAGAGGAATTACCAGGCTTACCACCTGATAGGGATGTGGATTTTAAGATTGAGTTAGTGCCAGGTACGGCACCCATCTCAAGAAGGCCCTATAGAATGCCACCCAATGAGTTAGCAGAACTTAAGATTCAGTTATAGGATCTGTTGGACAAGGGTCTTATCCAACCTAGCTCATCTCCGTGGGGATGTCTAGCATTGTTTGTGAAAAAGAAGGACAAGTCACTGAGAATGTGTGTAGATTATAGACCACTCAATGCTATGACCATCAAGAACAAATACCTGTTGCTCCGCATCGAGCTTTTGTTCGATCAGCTAGCGAACGCAAAGGTATTCTCCAAAATTGACTTGAGATCAGGCTACCATCAGATAAAGATCAAACCAGAGGACATACCTAAAACTGCTTTCTCTACTAAGTATGGCTTGTATGAGTATTTGGTTATGTCTTTCGGACTAACAAATGCTCCAAC